>NW_004444132.1:2551070-2602293 GCF_000243295.1 Trichechus manatus latirostris
GGTACCATTTAGCTGTACTGGACTCAGTCTGGTGGAGGCCTTGGTAGCTGTGGTCCATTAGTCCGGAAAGGACTTTTTAAAGAGATGAGATCTTTATCATTTTATAGAGTGAATTAATGTGTAATTTGCATAACTCTTTTGCAATTTAGTGGGAATTCTAAAAGCAGTAAGAGACATAGGCTATCATATCTGAACTTCTGACTTTTCAAAATAAAAGGTATTTTTAAATCACAGACTTGCTTAAGATTAAAATAAAAATCTATATTAGAAATTGTATATGAAAATCAGAGTGTAGGTGAGTCTCAATAGTGCTATAGTTTATCCAGTCAAAGTTGGTATAGTCATGTCATTCACTTTATAGGACATATCCCATTCCACCTTCTAGTTTCTATATAAATTTAAAAAGTGTAATACTCTTGTGAAAGTGAATGAGTCTCTTCCTGAAGAGCTATACTAACCCCTTTTTGATAACTGGAAGTCCCTGGGTGGTGCAAACAGTTAACACATTGGCTGCTAACTGAAAGGCAGGAGGTTGAAGTCCACTCAGAGGCTCCTTGGAAGAAAGGCCTGGCAATCTACTTCTGAAAGGTCACAGCCATGGAAAGCCCTAGGGAGCACAGTTCTACTCTGACACACATGGGGTTGCCATGAGTCAGAATCAACTGCACGACGTTTTAGTAACTGAGGATGTGACATGGCTAACATCTACATTTATCACACAAATTATTCAATAAAAGGTACAAAGGTTGAATTACATTAAAATAATAACAAAAAGTTTCCACTATATAACACTGTACCAAAGAGTTTGAAGCATACGAAAAAATAATGGGAACACAGAATGTAATTCACAATCATGTTTATAGGCCCACAATTTTTACATGCAGTGCAAGGAGAAGGAGATGGAGTAGGTCTCCTTGTATGATGAGAAGCAATTGCACCAGAGGATACAGAGAAAGAATTAACCAGAATGAAAGTTTTTTAGAAAATATTTTAAAGAGATGCTCTTCCTCTACCGTTATCATATATTAGGTCTAAGTTATTCAATTTTAGTTGTCAGAAAATGGAATATTTCTTTTCTGTTAGAGTCTCATGTGCACTCTAATGCATCTGTGTTTTCTAGAATTTTATTTGAGTTCTAGAAGATATTAAATATAGAATCAGATAAAGAGAAGGTAGAGGAACAAACGTCTCATTCATCTCCAAGTTAGACAAAATCCACATCATCTGACAACACCATCTCACTGAAAACTCTTTTCTGGCATTCTTTGGGATACATATTTCTCAGAACAACCAAAGAACTTGATATTAAAGAAATAAGAATGATTTGCACACTATGGCTTAGCCTATGCTTTTAGAGTAATAACTTTTGAATAAAGAGTACGGCAGTGAATTTGGCAAGAGAGGAGGATTGACAGAGATAAAACAGCCTGTGTTCAGTACACTTTGATGTGGCCCAGCTACCTGGTCAAGCTGTGTGCAGGAGTCCCAGGAGTTCCAGACTCTTAGGTTACCAGCTATCAAAAATATCCCCAGGCAAATCAGCCTGCCTGAATTCTTTTGTTCTGATGTGCTCTAATCCTGGTATGCCACACTTTGTTCTGGCCTCAAAGTGCCTGGGAGGGTTTCAGGAAGAACTTGGGAACAGAAATTACTTCACTGGGGTTTAGGGTGGTGGTAGTGGATAAAGCTGGTCTGGTAATTTTTCATCCCAGAGGGCCTATTTTTTCCTAAGTCTGTTTACTCTCAAATTCCCATATTATGGATAAAAAAGACTCAGGGCAGAAAATTGGACAAATAAGAAGTAATGCACAAATAAGTGTTCTAGCAAAGAGGCAGTAAAAGTCAGGTTCTGTAGAAACCAGGAACAGAAAATTCTTAAAAAAGAGAATTACAATAGTCATGTAAGCGAACTAGTAAGAAGTTGCAGAGGTAGGATTAAAGGACAGAGAAAGAGGAGAAATACTAAAAAAAGGAAATAGAGAAGTTGAACAAATATCCGCTTTATCTCTACATTAAAGCTCACTTGGTAATTTCCCATAATTCATTACAATGATGAGTCGTTTTTCTGACAGGAAAATTTGCTGCTGATGCCAGAGCCCCGAACATGGGAAATGTTCAGAGTTTCTGATTCTCGTTTTCTGAACACCAGTGGCTCCTTTCATGTGACTTGGCCCTTTAAAGGTGTTCTTGTAACCACATTTCTCCTGCTAATCAACCTGCCAGTCCTCAGAGGTCCTTAACACTGGCCTACTTTTAAACTCCTAAGCTGAAGCCTCAGGGTATCCGGTTGTGTACAGAAACAGTACTGGGGGAAATGGCAGTGTTCCTGTCTTTTTACAGGGAGGAAATCATCCCTGTTAATTAAATGAAGAGTCTGAAAGGTGCTTGGAGAATTGTCTGTAGCTCTCCTGTGGAATGAGTTTTCTTTTGTCATGTCTTTGTAAGTCAAGACTCCAATTCAAGCTTTTCCTCTGTGAATTAGAGTTTGAACTCTTTTCATTAAAGAAAATTAAATCTTTACAATCAAATCTCTAACTATAACTAAAAATCCTGTATAAAGTCTAATGTAAATTTGGGCTATCTACCCCTCTACTCTTTGTTCTAAGGAACTGATTTAGGAATTCACAGTGGTGAAATAACTCACATACAGGAACTCAACTTTTCACTGGCTATTTAACCACCATTCGTGTGATCTTTATTATTGGATACAAATACAGATTTGAAAATGGTGTCTGTGGGATGCTATGCTCCAGATGCTGGGTCTAGAACTCCTTTAGTACTGTGTGTTGCTGCAGAGTTGCTGACTTGCATACAGTGCGTTGCCATTTTTCACATTGATGAATATGGAAGGGAAGCTCTGGGATACCAAAGAAAGTCTTACTCAGTTACCTAAAAATTGGGAAAATGCTTATATTTCGGAGCCAAGAAGAGTTACCGTTCCTGCACAGACTCTTTAGTTGTGTAACCATGGGAAGGTTGCTTATCTCTTCAATCTTTATTATAAAGATGAGAACTTTGTACACTGGTTGTGCCATCTGACACATTGCCAGACACCTGGTAGGTAATCGATAAATGATAGCTATGATTGTTATTATTCAGATATTAATTAATTATTTGAATCTTTTCTTAAAATCTGAAACCATTCTATCCAAGACCTTCGATTGTGTCCCTGATCAGAAAGGTTGGTAGTGGTAGCTGGACACCATCTAGTTCTTCTGGTCTCAGTTTAGAAGAGGCCATGGTTCATGTGGGCTCATGAGAGTTTCTGATTTTACTTAAATATTAACTTAAGTAGTTTTGATGTTTTATCTTTATACATGCAATGAATTCTACACTGCCTATTCAAATTCAACTAAGAATTAAAGCCTTAAATTTGAGTTTTGTGCTAGAGATATCAATTACTATGCCTCTTTAAGTGACAGCTTTTCTTGAGTCCTGAGATCAGCCCAACCCACATGAGGCTCCTTGCTTGTCTCTGCCTCTCTCACCATTTTCTTTTTTATTTGAGGTAACTTGAACAAGACCCCTGCAAACAAATGGGCCTAAGACAAACAGAAACTTCCCTATCAATAAACATTAGATTGAAAATAAGGAGGCTTAGTTCTTATTCTGACTCTGGCACCAACTAGGTTACAATTTGTCAAACTGGTCTAGATCAGCATTTCCCCAAATGCTATGAATTCTATAAGATTCCTTAAAAAGAGTTTCTTGGTCAAATAAATTTGGGATATATTGCCTATAGTTTTTCTGTCTTGGAGTGTCATTAAGCATGTTAGCATAAAAGGCTCTGTGAACTTGTACAGGGAAGAAATCAGTTTAACTTGGTATAATAGTGCAGTTTCCTAAGTCTACTTGGCTACAAAACCATTAATACTGCTATTCTGTGCTTCTGAAGTGCCAAGGAACACTCTTTGGGAAATATTGGATTAGCTAATGTGTAGGTCCCTTCTAGGCTCTGAAAGCCTGATTTAATGACAAAATGTGTGATATCAAAGTTATCTTTTCTTCCAGGTGGAATCTGTTTTCCCTCTTGTGTCTTCCTCTGTTCATCAATGAAGCTTACCTAATTTCATCCCAGTGTGTGTGTGTGTATATATATATATATATGTATGTATATATATGTTATCAGATTCTAGACTTCATATTTGCTAGGATTTTTGTTTCAATAGTTTTCTAATGAGGCCTAGAGAAAAATAGGGCTGGCATTGTCACAGTTGACTCTTAAAAAGATTAGTGTAGTATTTGAGTATTAGATAAATAATTTAAAAGGGTGAGAGTTTAGAGGAATCCTAGAAATTAAAACCTAAACCATGACAGTTGTTGTAGAAATAGAAAGAAAATGGATTAATGAAGTTACTCCTTATCAACTGGGAGGATTTAGACTCCAGTGCACACATTTAGCATCATTGGGGCTTTTGGTTTATGGACCTGGGGACTATCCAGTGTTAGCTCTGCCACTAACAGGGTCATCGTCAGTAAATCATACAGCTCCCTGGGCCAAATCTTTTTTATTTATAAAATGAGAGTGTTTCACTAGATGATCCCCAAGGTCTTCTTCTGTTCTAAGTGAATGATTCTTATGAAACATGTTTAAAAAGCTTTTGTGGTTTGTATACTATTGCTATGTGGAGAGACAAAGCCGAAGCCACCTGATTGCTTTCCTTCTTTTTAAGTATATTTATATTCCAAAGAATCATAGTAGCTTAAAATATGAGGCTGGAATTTTCTTGAAGGTATTGGTAATGTGTTTGATGGAAATAACCAAGATGTTGGCAAAGGAGATAGGGGCAAGGAGTTTAAAATTAAAGGAAAGATATAGCGTTAAGAATAATTTTTATGAACAAATAATTTAAGGTAATTATTAGCATCAGAGTAATACAGAAAAGATTCTCAATGTGAATAACTTTGATTATTTGCATAGATTGTTGAAAATAGACAATACAAACATAGGCAGTAGCATTGAAAGAACATAGACTCTGGGACAAGTAGAGAATTCTAGATAGCTTTCCACACTCTGAAGAAGACCTTATGGGCAGACCAGGACATCATTTCAGATTTTTATTTTCAATTCCCAGCATGTTCTTTTACTAACCTTTTTCTTTTTAATTACATTCTCATTTTATCCAAGCCAACAGCTTTAGAATTACTGTTTTTCGTTTCATGCAGTTGATTTGCAAATAGAGCATGTCTGGGTTCCTCTGAGGCAAAGAGAATTAAAGAATTTAACTTTGATTCCATGACAAAATGTCTATAAACACAGCAAAACTTAGTCATGGTCCTTCACAAAATGCCTTTATTAAGCTATTAGATCATAGCTCTGCCCAAAGTAAACCTTTAAAGCTCCTTAAAAAAATATTTACTAGCCCTAAGCAATCAAGGGTAAATGACCTTAATGTATACTTCTGGTGAAGAACACCTCACAACCTGAGGATAACAAAAGTATTCAATGATACTAAATAGAGTGACCAATTTTTTATTTCTCACCTCAGGCTTGCAAAACTATTGCACAAAGCAGTCATGAGCAGCGTCCACTTTTAATATGGTATTTGCTATTCAAATGTTTTTCTTCTTCAATTTTAGTCTGCAACTGCAAACGCCATATTCCCCTCTTGCTTGTCATATCCTTGGGGCTTTGTTCTGCCAAATCGTTGGCTCACCACTTTCCGTGGTAATTTATAGAAACCGGTTCACTTTGTGTCACCATAGGTTATAAATGAAAATGGAAACAATTTGCTGTTAAGAAACCTTTCTGAAACAAAATACAAATAACATATTGCAACAAACTAAGGCTGTTTTGAATGAATAGTGCAATATAATTACAGGGGTTGTGTTACAGTGAAGTTCTTATTCCTCTCTCTCTTTCTCAGTGTCAGAGGGTATTTTTCTGAATTTAAATTAAAAAATACTTTTCTTATGTACTCTTTACCTATTTCTGCATTTCCTAATCAGTTGGTTTCAAGCCTCTGGACTGTGGTGGGAGTGGGGATCTTGAAATTATTATTACCAAGAGCCTGAAAATCCATCAATACACCAAGTATTGTCACTAGACTGAATGATTTGTTTTACGTGTTTATGGATCATAATATTCGATGTTGTAGTTACATTAATTTAAAACTGAAGTGAAATCATGGTAAAATTTTTTCTATTATGCATTTTTCAATCGATAGAGTCTCAAACTATACCCTCTATCAAATGGAGATTTTAAATGTAAATCTAAAAAGGAGTTTCTTGTACTCATAGTTGTGAATCACTTATATATTGAATAATAGTTACAGTTAAATTGGTAGTTAAAAGAATCACTGTAAGTTTCAAACATGATTCTTTAAAAGCAAGGTTTTGTAATCATGAGTTCATGAACCCATGGAAACTGCTTGCAAAATTTTATATATATAAACATGTGTTCATTTTTTTTTTGTCTGAAGAGAGAACTCATAGCAGTTTTCAGCCAATTTTCAAAAATGTTTGTGACCATAATAAGATTGGGAACTTTCCATATGAGGAAAGAAGATTAACATAAAAAAGTGAGTAAACTCCATATTTTCTTGGAGTGAGCTATATAACCATATTAAATTAAAAACAACAACAACAACAACATAAAAGTCTCGTGTAAGTAAAGTTTTTGTAGGTTGCTTGATCACTTAGCATTGGGAGATCAGATTGTGGTGCAAATTCTTAAAAATGGTCAATTCGTTGAAAATAAATTTTATTGCTTGTTAGCCCCTGCAACCACATGAGTCAGGAGAAGCCTCCAGCCTGATACCTGACACATGGATTTGGAGTTTGTTATTCTACACAACTGTGTGAGCCTTTTCCTTGGGAAAAAAAAAAAATCTCTCTCTATATTTATATATATGCTTCACTTATTTTGCTCCTCTAGAGAACCCAGCCTAAGACATTTGGTACCAAGAGTGGTGCTAGAGGAACAAAGTCATAAGGATGAGTTTTCTGAATTGGTTCTCAGTTCTGTTTAGTCTTAAAGGCACTAATGATTCTATTTCCAGTAGTAAAGAGGGCATTAATAATCCATGGCATGAGGTGGCAATAGAAATACACAAAATATCACCACCATTGGATCAAAAGTTTGTGAGAGACAAGGCTCTGGATGATTGAATATTTGATACTTTTCTACAATTTATCAGAATGAGAAGTATAAGGAAGCTGTTTGGTTGGTCCTACTTTCACTAGACAAAGTGGTGAAAGAAATGGATGAGGCCAAGGCTTCAAAGTTACAGCTCAAGCACCACATATAAGACCTGAAAGTAGCCACATGTGCTTTGAAAGAACGCCTCATTTCTTGTAGTAACAGAGCTAATATTGCCAAAAACCAAACCCAGAGTCTTATCGAAAGAGTGGCTGAATTACAACGTCAGTTGAATTCTGAACCTCGAATGGTATCTGAAGTTAAAGTGAGGGCATTGATTGGGAAGAAATGGGATCCTGAAACTTGGAGTGTGTGCATATGGGCAGATAATCAGGAAGCTGGGGACACTGAGCCCCTAAATTCTGTTGAATCACTCTTGCCAACAGACCGCCCTCCACTCCCATCTGATGAGATTAACACAGCTGTGTCTGAAGAATCTTTGTCTGAGATATTGCCTGGGGTGGTGCCTGGGGCAATGCCTGGGGCATCGCCTGAGGCAAATGCCTTACAAGACAAAGCTGAATGTCCCCATGACCCAGCCCCACCACCCATTTTTGCTTCTAGACCTGTAACTAGACTTAAGTCCCAGTGAACCCAAAAGGTGAAGTACAAAGTGTGATCCATGAGGAGGTACACTACACTCCAAAAGAACTGTTTGATTTTTTAAATATATACAAACAGAAACCTGGGGAATATGTGTGGGAATCACAATTAAGGTGTGGGATAATGGTGCAAGAAACATAAAGTTGGATCAGTCTGAGTTTATTGACATGGGCCTACTAAGCACAGATTCTTCCTTCTATGTTTCAGCTTGAGAGGTTAGTAAAGGATTTAATAGTTTATATGGTTGAGTCACTGAAGCATGGATTGAGTGGTGGCCTACCCTAAATCAAGTTGAATTGCCACACATGTCTTGGTATACTGTAGAAGAAGGTATCCAGAGACTTAGGGAAATTGACATGTTAGAATGGATTTATCAGGTTGGACCAACAGACCCACCCATGGAGTGCCCAGAGGAAATACCTTTTACCACAACGTTGAGGAACAAATTTGTGAAGGTAGCCCCAGCATCCTTGAAGACTGCCGTGATTGCTATTTTGTGTAAGTCAGATTTGACAATGGGAACTGCCCTAACTGAATTAAGACACCTAACTACAATGGGGCTGATTGGATCCTGGAGTGGTAGGGGCCAAGTGGTGGCACTTAATCAACAAAGACAAGGTGGGCGTGGTTACTGTAATGGACAACAGAGTCAAAGCAGTAATAAGAATAGTCTGACTTGTATGGACTTATGGCATTGGCTACTTAGTCATGGTATCCCTAGGAGTGAAATAGATAGGACATCTACTAAATATTTACTTGATCTGTAGAAGTGGAGGAATTCTAGATCAAGTGAACAGCAGTCTAACTTGAACCACCAGAATAGAGAGTCATGACCTATTGATCAGTTCCCAGACTTGAGCCAGTTTACAGACCCACAATCCCTTGAACGAAGGGGAAGCCAGATCCTTTTTCACTGCCCAAATTTTATACTGTTAATCTTTTTGCCAGTTTTACCCAAAGGAATCTATGGCCTTTTACAAGTGACTGTTCACTGGGGAAAAAGAAATAATTAGACTTATTGAGGATTACTGGACATTAGCTCTAAGCTGGCACTAATTCCAGGAAACAGAAAATAGCATGGTAGCCCACCAGTCAGAGTAGGGGCATATGGAGGTCAGGTTATTAATGAAGTCTTAGCTCAGGTTCATCTCACAGTGGGACCAGTGGGTCTCTAAACCCATCCTATAGTGATTTCCTCAGTTCCAGAATGCATAATTGGAATAGACATACTCAGCAACTGGCAGAACCCCCACATTGGATCTCTGACATATGGAGTATGTCACGTGGAAGCCATTAGAACTGCGCCTACCTAGGAAAATAGTAAACTGAAAGCAATACTACATTCCTGTAGGAATTGCAGAGATTACTGCCACTATCAAGGACTTGAAGGATGCAGGGGTGGTGATTCCTACACATCCCCATTCTGCTTGCCTATTTGGCCTGTGCAAAAATCAGAAGAACCTTGGAAAATGACAGTGGATTATCATAAACTTAACCGGGTGGTAACTCCAATTGCAGCTGCTGCTCCCAATGCGGTTTCATTTTTTGAGCAAATTAATGCATCTTCTGGTACTTGGTATGCAGCTATTGATCTGGCCGATGGCTTCTTGATTCTGGTTTCGTAGGTTCACCAAAAGAAGCTTGCCTGCAGCTGGCAAGGCCATCAATACACCTTCACTGTCCTACCTCAGAGGTATATCAACTCTCCAGCCCTATGTCTTAACTTAGACTGAAGGGAACTTAATCTCCTTTCCCTTCCACAAGATGTCACACTGGTCCATTACATTGATGACACTATGCTGATTGAACCTAGTAAGGAAGAAGTATCAATGAATCTGGATTTATTAGTAAGACATCCGCGTGCTACAGGGTGTGAAATTAATCCAACAAAAATCCAGGTACCTTCAACCTCAGTAAAATTTCTAGGGGTCCAGTGGTATGGGGCATGTATGATAGTCCATCTAAAGTGAAGGGTAAATTGTTACATCTGGCCCCTCCTACAACTAAAGACGAGGCACAACACCTGGTGGGTCTCTTTGGATTTGGGAGGCTACATATCCCTCATCTGGGTATGCTACTTTGGTGTATTTATCAAGTTATTTGAAAAGATGCTAGTTTTGAATGGGGCCCAGAACAAGAGAAGTCTTTGCAACAGGTTCAGGCTGCTATGCAAGCTGGGCCACTGGGCCATATGTTACAGCTGATTCAATGGTTCTTGAAGTGTCAGTGGCAGCTACAGATGCTGTTTGGAGCCTTTGGCAGACCCCTACTGGTGAATCACAATGCAAACTTTTAGGATTTTTGAGCAAAGCTCTGCTATCCTCTGCATATGACTACTCTCCTTTTGAGAAACAACTTTTGGCTTGCTATTGGGCCTTAGTAGAGACTGAGCACTTAACCATGGGACACCAAGTCACCTTGTGACCTGAGATGCCCTTCATGAGCTGAGTGTTGTCTGACCCACAGAGTCACAGTTGGATGTGCACAGCAGCACTCTATCATTAAATGGAAGTGGTATATACGAGATGGGGTTTGAGCAGGACCTGAAGGCACAAATAAGTTACATGAGGAAGTGGCCAAAATGCCCATGGTCCCAACTCCTATCACATTACTTTCCTTCTGTAAGTCTGCACCTATGGCCTCATGGGGTGTTATTTATGATCAGTTGACTAAGGAAGAGAAAACTTATGTCTGGTTTACAGATGGTTCTGTGGGATATGAAGGCACCACTCAAAAGCAGACAGTGGCAGCAACTGCAGCCCATTTCTGGGACCACTCTGAAGGACAGTGTGAAGGGAAATCCTCCCAGTGGACAGAACTTCGAGTGGTGCACCTGGTTGTTCATTTTGCTTGGAAAGAGAGATGGCCAGATGTGTGACGGTATACTGATTCATGGGCTGTGCACAGTGGTTTGGCTGGATGGTCCGGGACTTGGAAGGAACATGATTGGAAAATTGGAGACAAGAAGGTATGAGGAAGAGGCATGAGGATAGACCTCTCTGAATGGGCAAAAAGAAGTGAAGATATTTGTGTCTCATGTGAATGCTCACCAAAGGGTGACATCAGCAGAGGATGATTTTAACAATCAAGTGGATAGGATGACATGTTCTGTGGAAACCAATCAGCCTCTTTCTCTAAACACTCTTGTCATTGCTCAATGGGCTCATGAACAAAGTGGTCATGGTGTCAGGTATGGAGGTTGTTCATGGGCTTAGCAACATGGACTTCCTTTCACCAAGGCCAACTTGGCTACTGCTGCTGCTGAGTTCCCAATATGCCAGCTGCAGAGACCAACACTGAGTCCCCAGTATGGCACTTCTCCTATGGGTGATCAGCCAGCAACCTGGTGGCAGGTTGATTACATTGGACCACTTACATCATGGAAAATGCAGCATTTTGATCTTACTGGGATAGACACTTATTCTGGATATGGATTTACCTTTCTTGCACATAATGCTTCTGTCAGAACTACTATCTGTGGACTTACAGAATACCTTATCCACCGTCTTGATATCCTGCACAGCATTGCCTTGGATTAAGGAACTTACTTCACAGCAAATGAAGTGTGGCACTGAGCCCATGCTCATGGAATTCACTGGTCTTACCATGTTCCCCATCATCCAGAAGCAGCTGGCTTGATAGAATGATGAAATTGGCCTTCTAAAGACACAATTATGGTGCCAGATAGGTGCAATACCTTGCTGGGTTGGGGCAATGTTCTCCAGAAGGAGAACATTGCTCTAAACCAGTGTCCAATAAATGATGCTGTTTCTTCCATAGCCATGATTCATAGGTCCAGGAATCAAGGGGTGGAAATAGGAGTGCTACCACTCACTATTACCTCTAGTGACCCACTTGCAAAATTCTTGCTTCTTGTCTCTGTAACCCTATGCTCTGTGCATCTAGAGAACTTAGTTCCAAAGGGAGGAATGCTCCCACCAGGACACACAGCACTGATTCCTTTGAACTGGAAGTTAAGAGTGCCACCCGGCCACTTTGGGCTCCTCTTGCCTCTGGATCAACAGGCAAAGGAGGGAGTTAGCTTATTGGCTGGTGATATTGATCCTGATTACCAAGGGGAAATCAAATTGATATTACACAGTGGAGGTAAAGAAGAGCATGATTGGAATAGAGGAGCTCCTTAGGACGTCTCTTAGTACTACCATGCCCTGTGGTTATAGTTAATGGAAAACAGTTGTTGTTATTGTTAGGTGCCGTCGAGTCAATTCTGACCCATAGCGACCCTATAGAATAGAGTAGAACTGCCCCATAGGTTTCCAAGGAGCAGCTGGTGGGTTTGAACTGCTGACCTTTTGATTAACAGCCAAGCTCTTAACCACTATGCCACCAGGGCTCCAATTCCAACATGACTACTAATGGCCCAGCCCCTTTAGAAATGATGGTTTGGGTCACCCCACCAAGCAGAGACCCATGACCAGCTGAAGTGCTTGCTGAGGGCAAAGGGAATAAGGAATGGGTGATGGAAGAAGGTAGTTCTAAATACCAGCTATGACCACATGACCAGTTGCAGAAATGAGGACTGCAATTGTCATATTTCTTCCTTGTTTTGTTATACGTTATGTGTGTGTGTGTATATATATATATTTTACATGTTGCTGTAAAAAAATAAGCATAGCACACTTACGAGAATACCTTGTGAGGGGAAGCTATGGTTGGCAAAAAAAAGAACAACATAATACATGCACATTATTTGTGTAAAAGTATAGGGTGTATCCTGTATTTTTATGCAAATAATGCACGTGTTATATCAAATGTATATATCAAATATCTTTGTTTTCTTCCCTCCTTTATTCCATTATTTATCATAGAATATAAGACGTAAATGGTGCTAGTGCATTTTCAGTTGTATGCATGTTAGTTGTCTCATGTTATATGCAAGTCTGACTTTATAATTGTCTTTATTTAGAGATTATGCATGGTTTAAGGAGATGTGTACAGGTGCCAAGTTGACAAGAGGTAGACTGTGATTGTTAAGGTTATGTGTCAACTTGGCCAGGCTATGATTTTCAGTGGTTTGGCTGATATTATGTAATCATCCTTGATTTTGTGATCTGATGTGAGCAGCCAGTCAGTTGAAAGGGGGTGTTTCCTTGGGAGTGTGGCCCTTATCCAATATATATGGATGTTCTGGCCAAGCTTGCTCTTTTTTGATCCTGCATCTGACTCATCATCCTCTGATCTCTTGTCCTTGAGATGTGAACCAGCAGCTTGCTGCCTGAGCTGCAGATTTTGGGTTTGTCAGCCCCTGCAACCACATGAGTCAGGAGAAGCCTCCAGTTTGAGGCCTGGCCCATGGATTTGGGACTCTCCAGCCTCCACAACTGTGTGAGTCATTTCCTGGAGATAAATGTTTCTCTGTGTATTTATATATATACTTTATTGGTTTTGCTCCTCTACAAGAACCCATTGTAAGACACCTACACATATACTTTTGATGTTTTTCCTGTTGTTTGTATCAGAAGTTTAGCCCATCTTTTTGTCCTATTATATAGACATACCAAAATATTTATCTACTCTCTTTTTGATGGATACTTGAACTGTTTCAAGCCTTGGTACTGTGAATAGAGATGCCATAAACATTTTCCACAAGTCTTTGGGTGGTCATATGCTTTTCTCTTGAATAAATACCCAGGAGTGGAAATGCTCAATTACTGGGTAGGTATATGTTTAACTCCTTTAGAAACTGCCAAACACTTTTGCAAAGTAGTTGTGTTATTTTATAATTTCACGGGTAATGTTTTGGGAATTCCATTGGCTCCACATCCTCACCAACATTTGGCATGGTCAGTCTTTTTAATTTTAGCAGTCCTAGTGAATGTGAACTATCACTGTGGCTTTAATTTGCATTCTCCTGATGATTATCGATGTTGAACACTTTTTGTATGCTATTTTTATTTCTTTTTCAGTGAAGTGTAGTTTTTTGCCCATTTTTTAATTGGGTTGTCTTTTTTATTATTGATTTGTACTAGTTTTTTGAAAATATATTTTAGATAAAAGTTCTTTGGGGTGTGTGTGTGTATGTGTGGCTTGTCTTTTCAGTTTCTTAATGCAGATTTATAAGTGTAGACATTTTTAATTTTGATGAGATCCAGTTTATCATTTTTTTCTTTTATAATTAGTGCTTTTTGTGTACTCTGTAAGAATTATCACCTACTACAAGAGAAAACATAGTCCTCCATGCTTTCCTATAGAAGATTTATGGTTTTAGGTTTTCTGTAGATTGAAGTTGTTTAATTTTTGTTAGTTATTCCAGCACCATTCATTGTAAGACTTTCTTTTCCACACTGACCATATATCTACTGATCTATTTCTAGACTCACTGTTCTATTGCAGTGATCTATATGTCTATTATTATGCTAATGCTACGCTATCTTGATTACTCTAACTTTATAGTAAGTCTTGAAATCAGGTAGTATACGTTCTCCAACTTTGGTTTTCTTTTCAAAAAATATTTTGGTGATTCCAAGTCCTTTGTGATTTTTATACATTTTAGAATTATCTTGTAAATTTATACAAGAAAGCCTCCTGGAATTTTGATCAAAGATTGTATTAAATGTATGAATAATTTGGATAGAATTGACATTGCTTCAATGTTGAATTTTCCAATCCATGAACATGGTATATTTCTCCATTTATGTATGTCATCATTAATATTTCTTAAAATGTTTTGTAATTTCAGTGTATAGATATTTTATAGTTTTTGTTATTGTAGATAAAATTTTTTTTTTTATTGTACTTCAGGTGAAGATTTACAGAACAGGTAGTTTCTCATTAAACAGTAGTACACATATTGTTTTATGACATTGGTTAACAACCCCATGACATGTCAACCCTCTCCCTTCTCAACCTTCTTTTTTTTTTGGTGAAAATATACATAGCTAAAGATACACCATTTCAAAAATTTCTACATGCACAGTTCAGTGACATCGACTACACTCTTCCAATTGTGCTGCTAGTCTCACTTTAGATGAAGGTTTACAGAACAAAATAGTTTCTCATTAAACAGATAGTGCACGTGTTGCTCTATGACAGTGGTTAACAACCTCACAACACATCAACACTGTCCTTACTCAACCTTGGGTTCCCTATCACCAGCTTTCCTGTCCCCTTCTTCCATCTAACCCTTGTCCCTGGACTGCTGTGCCTCATCAGTCCCGTTTGGTTTTATGGGGCTGACCAATCCCTGGCTTAACGGTGAAGCTCGGAAGTGACTTCACCACTGAGCTAAAAGGGTGTCTGGGGGCCATACTCTTGGGGTTTCTCCAGTCTCTTTTAGGCCAGTAAATCTGGTCTTTTTTTTGTATGTTAGAATTTTTTTAACATACTTCTCCAGCTCTGTCGAGAACCCTCTGTTGTGATCCCAGTCAGCAGTCAGTGGTGATAGCCGGGCACCATCTAGCTGTAGTGGACTCAGTCTGGTGGAGGCCTTGGTAGCTGTGGACAATTAGTCCTTTGGGATAATCTTTTCCTTGTATCCTGTTCTCTTCATTCTCCCTTGCTCCTGAAGGGATGAGACCAGTGGAGTATCTTAGATGGCTGCTCACAGGCTTTTAAGACCCCAGATGCTACTCACCAAAGTAGAATGTAGAATATTGTCTTTATAAACTGTTGTTATGCCAGTTGAGCTAGATGCTCCCTGAGACCATGGTCCCCACAGCCCTCAGCCCAGCAATTCAGTCCCTCAGGGAGTTTGGATGTGTCTATGGAGCTTCCATGACCTTTCCTTGTACAAGTTGTGCTGCTTTCCCCAGGATTGTGTACTGTCTCACCCTTCACCCAAGATACCACTTATCTATTGCCTATTTAGTATTCCCCCCCCACCCCACCTCTCCCATCCCTGGTAACCAACAAAGATCGTTACTTTTTGTGTGTAAACTTTTTCATGGGTTTTTACAATAGAGGTCTCATACAGTATTTGTCCTTTTGTGATTGACTTATTTCACTCAGCATAATGCCCTCCAGTTTCATTCATGTTATGAGATACTTCACAGATTCATCATTGTTCTTTCTTGTTGCATAATACTCCATTGTGTGTATGTACCACAGTTTGTTTATCCATTCCTCTGTTGATGGGCATCTAGATTGTTTCCATCGTTTTGCTATTGTGAACAATGCTACAATGAACATGGTTGTGCATATGTCTATTCATGTGACAACTCTTATTTCTCTAGGATATATTCCTAGGAGTGGAATTGCTGGATTGAATGGTATGTCTATTTCTAGCTTTCTGAGGAAGCGCCATACCATTTTCCAAAATGGTTGTATCATTTTGCATTCCCACCAGCAGTGCATAAGAGTTCCGATCTCCCCGCAGCCCCTCCAGCATTTGCTATTTCCACTGTTTTTGATTCGTGCCAGTAATACCGGGGTGAGATGATATGTCATTGTGGTTGTAATTTGCATTTCTCTAATGGCTAGTGATCACGAGCATTTCCTCATGTGTCTGTTGGCCGCTTGAATGTCTTCTTTGGTGAAGTGTCTGTTCATTTCCTTTGCCCATTTTTTAAAATTGTTTTCTAATTTTATTTTCAAGTGTTTGTTACTAGTATAGAGAAATACAATTGCTTTTTCTATATTGACCACATATTTTACAAACTCGCTAAATTTATTAATACTAGTATTTTTTCTGTAGTTTGTTTAGGACTTTATACATAACTTTTATATATATTATAAATTTATGTATTTTTTATTTCTGTGAATAAAGATAGTTTTAACGCTTCCTTTCCAGTTTTATGTCTTTTATTTCTTTTTGTTCCCTATCTCACCTAGTAGAATTTTAGTAGTGTTAAATAGAAATATTAAACACATATTCTTGCTTTATCCCTGAAATTTAGAGACAGAGGGTAGTGTTCAGTATTTCAGTAGTAACCATAATGTTAGGTATATATTTTTAGTGGCTGCCCTGTATGAGATTGAGGAAGTTCTCTTCCATTCTAAAATTATGAGCTTTTATCATGAAAGGACCCTGAATTTTGTTAAATGCCCTTTTCTTCTTTATTCTGTCAATGTGATAAAATGCACTGATTTGTTTTTTAATGTAAACCAAGCATGCACTCCTCAAATAAACCTTACTTGGTTATGATATAATATAGTTTTATATATATTGCTGGATTCAATTTACTTATATTTTGTTAGACATTTTGTATCTATATGAATTAAAAGTATTGGTCTATAATATTTTCCCCTTGTAATGTTTTTGTGAAATTTTGGCATCAGGGTTACACTGGTCTCTTGAAATAAACTGAGAAGTGTTTTCTCCTCCTCTCTTTTCTGAAGTAGTTGTGGTAAGAATCTTTTTTTTTTTCTTCCTTAAATATTTGATTAGGGTTTCCAAGGAGTGGTAGGTTGATTCAAACTGCTGACCTTTTGGTTAGCAGCAGAGTTCTTAACCACTGCACCACCAGGGTCCATAAATATTTGATAGACCCTATCAGTGAAACCATTTAAACCTGTAGTTTTCTTTGTTAAAAGGCTTTCAATTATGAATTTAATTTTTTTAACACACATGGGGCTATTCTGAATTCCTATTCATTCTTTTGTCAGCTTTTTCAGTTGTATCTTTCAAAAAATTTATCCATTTTACCTATGTAGTCAAATTTATTGACATAAAGATTTTCATAATGTTTGCTTATTATTCTCTGAATGACTATAGGAGCTCTAGTCACGGTGCTTAATATTGGTAATGAATATTTTCTGTTTTTTTCTTGAAAATTTGTTCTTAATATGTATCAATTTTATTAATCTGTTCATAGAATTTACTTTTGGCTGTTAATTTTTTCTGTGGTTTGTTTTCTATTTCTTCAATTCATGTTCTTATTTTTATATGTATTTTATTTCCTACCTATGTAAGGTTTAATTTGCTTATCTTTGTCTGGTTTCTTAAGATGGAAACTTAATTGATTTTTAGCCTTTCTTTGTTTTAAATAGAAACATTTAAAGCTAGAAATTTCCCTCTAAACACCACTTTAGCTGCATTCTGTAAATTTTGACATAATTTTTTACTAACATTCACTACAAAATATTTTCTAATTTCTTTAGTGATTTCTTCTCTGACTTATTGCTGTTGTTAGGTACTGTTGAGTCAGTTCTAACTCATAGCGACCCCATGTACACAGAATGGAACACTGCCCAGTCCTGCGTCATCCTCCCGATTGTTATGTTTGAGCCCATTGTTGCAGCCACTGTGTCAATCCATCTCTTTAACGGCCTTCCTCTTTTTTGCTGACCCTCTATTTTACCAAGCACGATGTCCTTCTCCAGGAACTGGTCCCTCCTTATAACATGTCCAAAGTATGTGAGCTTTTCGGAATAAAACGTTCTCCTTATCTAAATCAGGATTTGTTCTATTTGACATTATAAATATAGATTGGACTATAATTGAAATTCTTGACACCACTACTCCTCACTTATCAACTATCTCAATATACAACATTTCACATTTATGACAATAGTAAAAAATCTACTATCCAACTATTTTGTGCATTAATGATGTATGTCTAGCAGTAATAAATGCCAAATTTCGAAGACAGAGTAATGCTGGCTGTCATGGTTAAGGTCATGTGTCAGCTTGGCTGGGCTGTGATTCTCAGTGGTTTTGCAGTTATGTAATGATGTAATTTGACAGTTATGTAATGATGTAATTTGGCGGTTACATATTGATGTAATTTGGCTGTTACATATTGATGTAATTTGGCAGTTATGTAATGATGTGATTTGGCAGTTATTAATGATGTAATTTGGCAGTTGTGTAATGATCTAGTCATCTTCCATTTTGTGATCTGATGTGATCATCCTCCATTTTTGCATAACGTCGATTTTCACATAATGACCTGTTGTTGGAAACTAGCCATGTCAATAAGTGAGGAGTGGGTGTATTCAGTGAACCAACTCTTGTGGGTAATAGACCCTATGTAAAATTTAGACCCTATACAGTTTTTTAATTCTAACTTCTTATTTTTTTAATTATATTCAAAATTTGAAGAGATGATGTGATGGTTAAGATATATGTCAACTTGGCTAGGCCATTATTATCAGTGTTTTAGCAATTGTATAATGTTGTGATCACTCCCATGATGAAATCTGCTGAGTGGTACTGGTGGAGGCGGGGCCTGTGGCATCTCACGCCCTTTCATTTTCATCTCCCTGCCTTCCGCCTGTTACTTTCTGCCTGCTTGCCTTGCCAAGGTTTTTGGCTTGTTCCAGACTCAGCAGCTGCCTCTTGTTGTCTCACCTCCGGTTCGTGGGACTTGAGCTAGCAGCTTACCTGTTCGTCTTGGAAATCGTCAAACTTCTCAGCCTGCGAGCAAGAGTCTGGTTCCCTGACCTGCTGACCTTGGGTTCGCCAGCCCCTGCCGCTACGTGAATCAGGAGAAACTTTGCGGTCTTTCTGCTGATCTCGGAATTCATTGACCTTCACAGCCTGTGAGCAGGAGTCCCTCTCCGACCTGCTGACCTTGGGTTCACCAGCTTCTGTGGCTATGTGAACTGGGAGAGGCCTCTACCCTGATCTGTGGACTTGGGACGTTTTAGCCTCTACAATTGCGTGAGCTATTTCCTTGATATAAATCTCTCTTTATATATGTTTATATGCTTTACTGGTTTTGCTTCTCTAGAGAACCCAGCCTAAGACAGATGACATTTTAAGAGATTCTTAATTTATAATTTCTTTGAAGGATTATAAAATAAACATTTTTCAAGGATCAGAAAATGGATTGTTTCATATTCCCTAATTTCTCTTAAATTATTATTGCCTTGGCTTCTTTTAAAATTTTTCAATGTTTCTGTTATAAATATGCCCTGGTTGTCTTAATCTTGACATTTCTTTTTTCTGTGGTCCTAGCTTTTGAGAGAATTCTTGCGAGCATTTCTGTCTTTTAAATTTGAGTAGTTAGTTGAGGTTTTGGAAGCTGAAAAAGAGAATTAGTCCATTTCATGCCCATACTCCCTTTTGCCCATATATCCAAGTTTCTTTCTATGCATTCAAAATTAATTTCTTTTTAATATTCCTCCTTTCTTCAAAGATTGATAAACACTCATATCCAAGCTAGTTATTTTCTGGGAACATTAAAAAAAAAAAGAAAAAAACTCTTCCTTAGCTTTACATATTTCTTTATTTCCCAGGGTTTACACATCTATTCACATTCTCTCTCTAAGAAGACTACTGCATTAAAAGTTTTAATTCAATAAACATCATCACAAGAATTTTTCCTAGAGAAAAAAAAAGATTTAAAAATGCACTGAGAAAGTGGAATTGTTATGAATCTGGAATTTTGCTACCTAGATATTGTCAATTCTTTTATGGAACCACTTATATATTGTAAACATAAACACATACAACAGAGCAAAGAAGTCTTTCTGTTTGGCTTGAAATTCATTGGTATATTAATTCTAGGGAACCCCAGGAAAGAAATGTTCAGGGTGAAATATAAAAGCACATTCACTGCCAAGAAAGAGTCATCTGAACCGTGATTTACCGTCTTCATTTTAGGAGTTCCACCCCTAAAAATGTCTAGTGTAGAGAACAGAACAATGAGAGCAAATTAACTTTCATTTTCCAGCACGGGGAGATGGGAGATGTGCAGGAGTGAATCAATCACCCTGCCACTCGCTGCACTGACAGCATTCATCCGTGTGAGCAAACTTTTATGTGGGCAACGTCAGGAAAATTTATTTCTCCGAGCCAGTTTACTGCTTATATTCAGGACGTCTCATCTTTCTGGCAATCAGGGTAAATTGTGTCTCAGTAATAACACTGTAGCAAGCTATTCTTTACCATGAGGAACTGGTAATGACTGTGTCTTACATTTGCATTAATTCTGACAAGATTTACTGGTGCTTGCTGATCTGTAAATTTCAAAATGGCAAACAGCAGCAAAGGTCAACACAGCAGTAATATTAACAGCTTTAGAAAAAGGTTAAGAGACTCGGAGATTCTAGATGATAGCCTGGGTGAGAGGGAAATTCATTGAATGTTTATCTCATCTATCACTTTACTCATCCTTTTTTAAGGTAATTATAGGGCCCTAGTAAAGGAAGCATGAGGTCACAAAGGTCAGTAATATACAATGTAGTTTAAGCATAAGTAATATTTTTCCAGAATCTATACCTTGTAAAAGCACTTGGAAAATCTAGTGAGAAGATACTTTTTTGTTGTTGTTAGATGCCATTGAGTCGGTTCCAACTCATAGCAACCCTACAGGACAGAATAAAACTGCCGCATAGGGTTTCCAAGGAGTGACTGGTGGATTTAAACTGCTGACCTTTTGGCTAGCAGCCAAGCTCTTAACCACTATGCCACCAGGGCTCCAGTGAGAATATATAGACCCTTGGATATAACAGTTTTTAGCTATAGCACATATTTGGAATTTTTTGAAGGTTGAGGACAACTCAGTAATACTTTAACACTTTTATTATATAGTAGTATATTTTTCACTAAATAGAAACTCAGAGCTAGGATAGCATGTTTAAATATAAAGAGATACAGTCACCTTGATTCTTTAGGTTTCTACGTGTTCCACATCAGACTGGATTTGCCTCTTGCATGAAACTTTTCCTGATGCCCCCAAAGACAAGTTAATTACTCCCTCCTTTGTATAACCTCCTATCCAGATGGCACAGAGGCTCCTTTCTGTTGATGTACTCTTTACATTGTCCTATAGTTTCCGTGTTTCTGTAATTACTTTCCAGACACTACTGTCTATAGGATAGGAATTACTTACTCTTAATCTAGCATAGCACTCAGCTTATAATAGGTGCTCCATAAATATTTTAGTGAAATCCAGAATGCCTGAGTGCATCTTGGCAATTATATACAGGCAGTCTCTGGGTTACGAACATCCACCTTATGTACAATCTGTAGTTATGAACTAACCTCTATAAAGCCTATTATATAACAACTCGAGGTACAAATATGGTTCATTAAAAACAAATGGGTGCTACTTTGCTACACACATCAAAACATTATATTAGCAAAAAGATGATAACAAACTAGGTGCCCATCAACAGATGAATAGATAAACAAATTATGATATATTCACAATCTAATACTATGCAATGATAAAAAACAATGAATCCAAGAAACATTTCATAACATGGACGAATTTGGAAGGTATTATGCTGAGTGAAATTAGTCAATCACAAAAAGACAAATATTGTGTGAGACCACTATTATAAGAACTCAAGAATAAGTTTAAACACAGAAGAAATCATTCTTTGATGGTTATGAGGGTGGGGACGGAAGGAGACGGGAATTCACTAGGTAGTAGACAAGAATTATTTTGGGTGAAAGGAAGGACAACACACAATACAGGGGAAGTCAGCACAACTGGACTAAACCAAAAGCTAAGACGTTTCCTGAACACAAACAAACACTTCAAGGGACAGTGTAGCAGGGGCAGAGGTCTGGGGACCATGGTTTCAGGGGACATCTAGGTCAGTTGGCATAACAAAGTTTATTAAGAAAATGTTCTGCATCCCACTTTGGTGAGTGGCATCTGGGGTCTTAAAAGTTAGTGAGCGGCCATCTAAGATGCATCAATTGGTCCCAACCCACCTCGAGCAAAGAAGAATGAAGAACACCAAAGACACAAGGAAGATATTAGCCCAAGAGACAAAAGGGACAAGATAAACCAGAGATGCATCAGCCTGGGACCAGAAGAACTAGATGGTGCCTGGTTACCACCAATGACTGCCCTGACCGGGAACACAACAGAGTGCCTGATGGTGCAGGAGAAAAGTAGGGTGCAGAACTCAAATTCTAGTAAAAAGACCAGACTTAATGGTCTGACTGAGACTGGAGGAGCCCCAGAAGACATGGCCCCTGGACTCTCTCTTAACCCAGAACTAAAACCATTCCTGAAGCCAACTCTTCAGATAAAGAATAGACTGGACTATAAGACATAAAGTGATAGTCGTGAAGAGTGTGATTCTTTGTTCAAGTAGCTACACGAGACTAAATGGGCAGCTCCTGTCCGGAGGTGAGATGAGAAGGCAGGAAGGGATAGGAGCTGGCTGAATGGACATGGGAAATCAGGGGCGGAAGGAAGGAATGTGTGGTCACATTATAGGGAGAGTAACTAGGGTCACATAACAATGTGTGTATAAATGTTTGTATAAGAAACTAACTTGAGCTGTAAACTTTCACCTAAAGCATGATAAAAAAAAAAAAAAGAAAAAAAATTTTCATTATATTATTACATTAAAGATGTTTGAGTGTGTCTGGAGGTGTTTCTTTAATTTTTTTTTATGCACAGAAAGGTACGTTATATACTATATAGTAAGACAAACATTTGACTAACTGACATTAGATACAAACCATACCTGTTCTGATAAAAATTAGACTCAAAGAGACTTAGGAATGAAATTCATTTGTAATCCAGGGACTCCCTGTACTTAGTCCCTCTTTGTCCCATAATGGAGAAGAGGGGTCAGATAATTTTAGAGCAAGAGATTTCTGTGGGAGAGATGTTGAATAGCTGTAACATGTAGAATAACCAGGCTAGAATTGCCACAAGGCAATTAACCAGAATAATCATGGGTGGTCTGCTTAGTCCACATAGTCATCTCGAATAAAAACCTGGCTGAATTTTTTAGTTTAGGCATCTTAAAGATCATAGAAAAGAATGGATGTAGAATAACTAAATCCATTAGCATCTTAAAGATAATAGAAACAAATGGATGTAGAATAACTAAATCCACTGTATGGGACGAAAAGTAAGTGCAGTTTGTTCTATAGTTAAATGTAAGTGGTATTATATCCAGCAAACTTATAAATGATATTGAGAGGTTCTGGTGTAAAACCTACTAACTTTTCTTCACCAAAGAAATGAGGAAAGTTCTAAGGTTGGGTATGGATTTCTCTTCTTATTTTATTGTTCCAAGTCTCCTAGGCCTGTGATGATATAAGCCAAGATTTTGCTTGCGTTAAACCTGTTGCCGTTTAGTTGATTCCAACTCATAGGAACCCTATAAAACGGAGTAAGACAGCCCCGTAGGGTTTCCAAAGAGCAGCTGGTGGATTTGAACTGCCAATCTTTTGGTTAGCAGCCAAATGCTTAACCACTTGCCATCAGGGCTCCGTACTCGCTTGCATGAGAAACTTTATTATTCTTCACAGAAAAATCCCAGTCTTTACTTATAGAATCTTTATCATTTATATTCCAAAGTGGTTTCTCTGTATTTTCTGTTATTCCCCCCCATTCTGGTAATCCAATCACTCGTAGGTTATTTCTCTTGATAGAGTTACACATGACTCTTAGAGTTTCTTTATTCTTTTTAATTCTTTTATCTGATTTTTCCTCAAATAAGTTGGCATCAAGAGCTTTATCTTCAATGTCACTAATTCTAACTTCTACTGTGTCAATTCTGCTCCTATGACTTTCTATTGAGTTGTCTAATTCTGAAATTTTATTGTTAATCTTCTGGATTTCTAATTGCTGTCTCTCTATGGATTCTTGCAGCCTATTAAATTTGCATTATGTTCTTTAATAACTTTTTTAAGTTCCGCTACTACTGTGTCTGTATGTTCCCTGGATGTTTCTGCATTCTGTAGAATTTCCTTTCTTATTTCTAGAAGAGTTCTGTATATTAATCTTTTTATTCTGCCTCTGGTAATTCCAAGAAGTTCTCTTCCTCCAGAGAATTTATTGATTCTTTATTTTGGGAGCTTGCTGAAGCCATCATGGACTGCCTCTTTATGTGACTTGATATCGACTGTTGTCTCCGAGCCATCAATAATTTATTATAATTTTATTTTGTATTTGCTTAGTGAGACCTAGCTTCTTATTTTGTTTTGTTTTGATATGCCCGAATAGGCTGCTCATGTGCACTAGTTTGATTTTTGACACCTATGGATGTCTAATGTCCTGTCACCAGGTAGTTAGTTCTGTAACTAAGTATGTGCACACAGGAGTCCATTAAATTTTCTGGTGTGGGTTCAGCTCAGGTGTCCAGGCAGTCGGTCAACAAGTGTGTGATGCAGGCTCTCACCCCCAGTCCTAGAGAGGCATGGGTGATTGGTGCAGGCACTGGACTCTGGCTGCGGTAGGGGATCACGCACTGAGCCAGGCAGGGGGCTGATGGCTTCCCCTGAGAGTCTGAAAGGAAAGTGTGTCCCTATTCTCTAGGGTGAGTAGGTAGGTGAGTTTTGCAGCCAAACTATGAGCACCCCACTCTGTTGGCTGTAAAGACAAGAGCACCACTTTTTCTTGGACTCCTGTAGCAGGTGACTAGGCACTTTAGGTGCTACCACCAGTCCTCAAGCCCCTGCTGCAGATCAATAAAAGTGCCTACTTAAGGGGCAGGGCTGTTTCAAGGGTCACAAATCTGCCAGTTCACAGCTGAAGCAGTAGAAGTTAAACTTCAGATGTTTGCTCTGTTGTATTGTGGTAGTGAGGACTAACGCTGTTGAGATGGGTCCCCACAAGTCTACACAGGGGTGTAAGGCACTCAGAGTCTGCAGACCCCTGATACCTGTGCCTAGCAAAGGAGCTGTGCCGACCCTGTTTTCCTGGCTTAGGGGAGCCAGTAGCTAATTTGTTTCTTCTCCAAGGCCGGGAGAATGGGTCAGGGCACCTTTTGGGATCTACTTCTGGCCCAGCGGACTCCAGGTGCAGAACGCGGAGGGAGGAGGTAAAAGGGAGAGAGGTTTTTCCCAAATGGGCCTTTTTTTTTTAAATCCCCACGAAAAGGTGCATGCATGTACTTATCTTAGCCTCTTGGGATCTGCTTTTCACTGGTTCGGAGTGTCCAAGCAGAATCTCTGCTGCCGGGTCTCTCTCAACGTGGAAAGTGCTTCTCGAGTGTGCGCACAGCATAACTGTTTGCCTACTTCACTGCAGACCAGCGTGGCTGCAGCGCTGCAGTTTCGCTGCTGCGGCTCTGCCCCTCTTCACTTCTTCCAAACGGTCTCCTGCTCCCGTATCACTCAGATGGATTTATCAACTTTGCCTTGTTCAGGGCTCCTAGATATTCATATAGAATCAAATCACTTGTTTTTCCAGGTCTTTGTTGTAAGAGGGATATAGGAAGCATCAAACTGCTCCGCCATGTTGACCACACATTCCAAAGTGGTTTGATTCCATTACTGAACTTGGTAAAAATGCTGTTGGATAACTTCTTCCTCTTTCTGTGGCCCTGCCCTATTTAATCTTTCTCTGATCTCTGCATGTTCTGAGTTCTTTAGAATATGTCTTGAATTATCCCTTATATGGTGAATCAAGAGCTTATATTCTGTCCTTTTGCTGAGAAGAGTTATTTCCTGAGTGGGATCTGAGCCAAAGCAGAGCTTGCATTGGGCCAAAGGCTATGCTAGCTGCTCTGTGACAAAATTCAATATTCTTTCTGGCTAAAATGGCTTATGGTTTTCCATTTGAATCATTTCATATCTGATGATACCTGGGGCTTGGAGACAGACTATGGCTAAAATCAGGCATAAATGTATCTATTTATTTAGATGCTTATCTTGTCTCTGTTAACATGCCTGGTGTCAGAAAGATCAGGAGAATGATATGGCATGACTACTGTGGGGAAGACTTCTGTCTCCCTTCTCAGCAGGTCCACTGTGGTAGAGGGAGTTAGCACTCCTACTTCTTCACTTCTTATATGTGCACCCTTTGCTAAGTAACTGGAAGTTCATCCAGTTCTTCTTCTCTCTTTAAATTGGAGCTTAACCTTGTGCCTTGCTTTGGCCAATGGGATATCAGCAGACAAGACACAAAACAAAGCTTTAAATGTGTTTGCAGGGCTGGACTTCCCTTCTGTGTCTTTGCCATTGTCATGTGAAAAGCTTCCCCTAGATAGCTATTGTCCTTTGGGCATAGGCATGGGAATGAACACAAATGAGCAGATCTGAGCCCAGCCTAAAGAGTATAGACAAGTTCAGTAGGATTCTCATACTGAAGCAGAGTCACCCAAAGGAGCCAGTCCAGATCAGCTGACCTCCATTTGACCAGCAGTCATGTGAGTGAGAATAAACAATTGCTGTTTTAAGATAGTGGCTTCTCAAGTAGGTGGGCTTTTGCCCCCCATGGATATTTGGTAATGTTTGATGACATTTTTGATTCTCACAATTGGAGGGTTACTACTGGAATCTAGTGTGTAGAGGCCAAGGATGTGGCTAAACATCCTACAGTGCATAGGACAGCCCCTCACAACAAAGAATTATCTAGCCCCAAAAGCCAATAGTAGCGCTATAGAAGTATCCTGTTTTAAGGCAATAGAAAACCAATACATGCACCATCTTCCACTTCTAGCTGCACCCTGCCCCACACAAACCAAGAGTCATAACTGAGCCAGAGCCATCAATGAAGGTTTACTAGTGAGCAGACTATTTATGCCTCAAAGTCTTGACTTTACTCTCTGTAGGATCTTTTGTGTTTTGTTTTATTTTGCCATCATGTGGTAAGTGGACTTAGAAAGGACCTATGTCCTTGAAGGTAAATCCAACTATCTTCTTCTCCCTTTTTTATTCTCCTCTAGTACCACCTCTGTATTTCTTGTTCACTCATGTTCTATCTTTTTAGATGCTCCTGAACTTGCTAGGCTGCAAGATATATGTTTGGTTTGACTAAGTGTGACAGCTTTCTGCTACTTGCTCAGCTATAAATACAGTAGTACTTTTATTTCCATTTTTTGTTTTCCTTTGTGTATATGGCTCCCCCAGGAACCCCACAGGGAAGGGGATGTTTGACATGACAGGATGCAGGCAGTTCTTGGTCCCGGGTGGTAATACCATCAAGTAGCACTGAAACCTCTCCTTGAAATTCTCGCAGGTTCACGGCTGTTAAATCGTCTGGTAAAAATGTTAAATACTGTAGGAGTTCAAAGAAAGATGTGTGGAAATCACTGGGAAAGATTTCATGGGAAAAAAAATGGGACACATTCAACAACTATTTGTTGAACCCATTTTTAATAAGTACACTTGGCTTTTAAGCGGTCAATATCCATCAAAGTATAGCCTCAACTTCTTTCCAGGCTTATTTATCCTGGTTTCTTTTTGTCCTCCACATAGTAACCAAACCAGATGACTAATTACTCCCCAGAGAAGCTTCTGGTTTCACATGGCCATAGCTTTATATATGTTATTCTTTCTACATTGAACTCATTCCCCTGTATTTATAGAATCCTTTACATTTTAATGTTTCTGTGTTATTTTTTTTCTTCCTTTGAACTTCTTGTTAATTTTGCTTGTGTACTTCTTAGTGTTTCAAATTTCTGATAGATATTAATCTTTGGAATTCTGGAATGAGAAACTGGAATTACCAGGAATTTTGGGGAATTCCCCAAATCCTTAGTTATTTTTTAAAATACTTTATACTCTGTACATTATTATCGATTTCTAAAAATAATTGTATAAGAAATCCCAATGCTGTCGAGTCGATTCTGACTCATAGCAACCCTATAGGACAGAGTAAAACTGACCCATGGGATTTCCAAGGCTGTAATCTTTACAGAAGCAGACTGCCACCTCTTTCTCCCATGGGGTGGCTGGTGGGTTTGAACCACTGAGCTTTCAGTTAGCAGCCGAGTGCTTTAACCACTGTGCCAAACAGGGCTCCCTGTAAAATAAATAGGAAATATTAATTTAGGAATATATACAAAGAATGTAGCCTATAGTAAGTACTCAAACCCTGGAACACACCAATTAACCTCTTTGGGTAGTGATCTAGTAGTGTAGCATTTCCATCTCTTAGAAATGTTAACAACACTACAGAGAATCATCTGTCCAAATTGCCAATTTAAGGACTTATTTTGCTTCTAAAATATGTTATTTCTTGGAACTTCACTCATAGGGTTTGCTTACAATATACTATACATATAAACATATTCACATTGATTTTATTTGCATGAATAACTCACCTGAAGCAGTAGACATAATATTAAATGATGCAGGAAGCATTTAAAGAAGATGGAAGGAGTACACAGAGTCACTATAACAAAAAGAAATGGTGGACATTCAGCCATTTCAGGAGACAGCATATGATCAAGAATCGATGGTACTGAAGGAAGAAGTCCAAGCTGCGCTGAAGGTGTTGGCCAAAAACAAGCCTCCAAGAATTGATGGAATACCAATTGAGATGTTTCAACAAACAGATGCAGCACTGGAAGTGTTCACTTGTCTATGCCAAGAAATTTGGAAGACAGCTACCTGGCCAACTGACTGGAAGAGATCCATATTTATGTCTATTCCCAAGAAAGGTGATTCGACCAAATGCAGAAATTATTGAACAATATCATTAATATCACGTGCAAGTAAAATTTTGCTGAAGATCATTCAAAAGCAGCAGCAGCAGTATATAGACAGGGAACTGCCAGAAATTTAAGCTGGATTCAGAAGAGGACATGGTATGAGGGATATCATTGCTGATATCAGATAGATCCTGGCTGAAAGCACAGAATACCAGAAAGATGTTTACCTGTATTTTATTGACTATGCAAAGACATTTGACTGTGTGGATCTTAACAAATTACGGATACCATTGTGAAGAATGGGAATGCCAGAACACTTAATTGTGCTCGTGAGGAAACTTTACATAGATCAAGAGGCAGTCATTCAAACAGAACAAGGGGATACTGTGTGGTTTACAGTCAGGAAAGGTCCAGGGTTGTATCCTTTCACCATACTTATTCAGTCTGTATGCTGAACAAATAATCTGAGAAGCTGGACTGTATGAAGAAGAATGGGGCATCAGGATTGGAGGAAGACTCATTAATAACCTGTGATATGCAGATGACACAACCTTGCTTGCTGAAAGTGAAGAGGACTTGAAGCACTTACTGATGAAGATCAAAGACTTCAGTATGGATTACACTTCAACATAAAGAAAAGAAAAATCCTCACAACTGGACCAATAAGCAACATCATGATAAATGGAGAAAAGATTGAAGTTGTCAAGGATTTCATTTTACTTGGATCCACAATCAACACCCATGGAAGCAGAAGTCAAGAAATCAAAACACACATTGCATTAGGTAAATCCGCTGCAAAAGACCTCTTTAAAGTGTTGAAAAGCAGAGATGTCACCTTGAAGACTAAAGTGCCCCTGAGTTAAACCATGATATTTTCAATCACTTCATATACATGTAAGAGCTGGACGATGAATAAGGAAGACCAAAGAAGAATTGACACCTTTGAATTGTGGTGTTGGCAGAGAATATTGAATATACCGTTAGCTGCCAAAAGAACGAACTAATCTGTCTTGAAAGAAGTACAACCAGAATGCTCCTTAGAAGCAAAGTATGTCTCACATACTTTGGACATGTTATCAGGAGCGACCAGTCCCTGGAGAAGGACATCATGCTTGGTAAAGTAGAGGGCCAGCAAAAAAGAGGAAGATCCTCAACAAGATGGATTGACACAGTGGCTGCAACAATGGACTGAAGCATAACAACAATTGTGAGGATGGCACAGGACTGGGCAGTGTTTTGTTCTGTTGTACATAGGATCACTGTGAGTCTGAACTGACTCGACGGCACCTAATAACAACAACAGCAGTAGACATGACCCAGAATACACACTATAACAAGGCAATAGTTTTAACAAGACTGACCAGATCATGACTTTCTCTCCTACATACTCCAGTCCCAGTTCCTGGAAAGGTAAACTTTAACCTTTGGCTCCACTTGGCAGCATTTTTGGTCTGGCTTTCACTTTGATATCAGTAGATTCCTTCGACCCACTAATATCTCTATGTTGATTGTTAAACTTTGATTTTTTCGAGACAGTTATAATACTTTTTTATTGTCTAGATTTCTTGACTGATTGTTATCAGGATTTGAATTTGGCAAAATATGAAAGTTTCCTGAGAAATGCCAGGAAGGAATTCCTGCATGAAAATACTAGTGCCTCTCAACTTAATATTCTGTCTGTTATATACATATTGAGACTTTTACATAACAAAAGACTGCTATAGGTTTTATGAAGGGTATATATATGTAAATGTAGCCCTTTAGGAAGATTAATATGGGAACTAAGAAATGTCAATTGCAGATAACAGAGGACAGGATGGAAGTAAGTGAATTTAGATGAAAATAAATTCTATCAGTTCATCTTTCTATGGTGGCTTGTGTGTTGCTGTGAAGCCAGAAGCTTTACCACCTGTATTTTGAATACCAGCAGGGTCCCCATTGGTGGACAGGTTTCAGTGGAGCTTCCAGACTAAGACAGACTAGAAAGAAGGACCTGGCAGTCTACTTCTGAAAAAATTTAAATCTTATGATTATCAGGGCAACATTATCTGGTATAGTGCTGGAAGATGAGCCCCTCAGGTTGGAAGGCACTCACAATACAACTGGAGGAGAGCTGACTCCTCAATGTAGAGTCGAGCTTAATAACGTGGATGGAGTCAAGCTTTTGGGACCTTCATTTGCTGATATGGCAGTACTCAAAATGAGAAGAAATAGCTGCAAACATTCATTGATAATCAGAATGTGGAATGTACAAAGTATGAATCTAGAAAAATTGGAAGTCATAAAAAATGAAATGGAATGCATAAAGTTTGATATCCTAGGCATTAGTGAGCTGAAATGGACTGGTATTGACCATTTTGAATAAGACAATCATGTAGTCTACTATACCAGGAGTGACAACTTGAAGAGGAATGGTGTTACATTCATCCTCAGAAAGAACATTTCAAGATCTATCCTGAAGTACAGTGTTGTCAGTGATACAATAATACCCTATGTCTACAAGAAAGACCAGTTAATACAACTGTTATTCAAATTTACATACCAACCACTAATGCCAAAGATGAGGAAATTGAAGATTTTTACCAACTTCTGCAGTTTGAAATTGATCAAACATGCAATCAAGATGCATTGATAATTGCTGATGATTGGAATTTGAAAGTTGGAAACAAAGAAGGATCAGTAGTTGGAAAATATGGCCTTGGTGAGAGAAATGATGTTGGAGATCACATGATAGAATTTTGTAAGACCAATGAGTTCTTTATTGCAAATACTTTTCTCAATAACATAAATGTCTACTATACATGTGGAACTTGCCAGATGGAATACACAGGAATCAAATCGACTACATTTGTGGAAAGAGACGATAGAGAAGCTCAATATTACCAGTCAGAACAAGGCTAGGGGCTGACTGTGGAACAGACCACCAATTGCTTATATGCAAGTTCATGCTGAAGCTAAAGAAAATTGAAAGAAGTCCACAAGAGCCAAAATACGACCTTGAACATATCCCACCTGAATTCAGAGACCATCTCAAAAATAGGTTTGACGTATTTAACACTAATGACTGAAGACCAGATAAGTTGTGGGATGACATCAAGTACAAGTTACATGAAGAAAGCAAAAGGTCATTAAAAAGAAAGAAAAGATCAAAATGGATGTCAGAAGAGACTCTGAAACTTGCTCTTGATCATAGAGTAGCTAAAGCAAATGGAAAAAAAGATGAAGTAAAAGAGCTGAGAAGAAGATTTCAAAGGGCAGCTCGAAAAGACAAAGTAAAACATTACAATGAAATGTGCAAAGACCTGGAGTTAAGAAAGCAAAATGAAAGAACACCATTAGCATTTCTCAAGCTGAAAGAACTGAAGAAAAAATTCAAGCCTTGAGGTGAAATATTGAAGGATTCTATGGGCAAAATATTGAATGATGCAGGAAGCATCAAAAGAAGATGGAAGGAATATACAGAGTCACTGTACCAAAAACAATTAGTTGACGTTCAGTCATTTCAGGAGATAGTATATGATCAAGAACCAATGGTACTGAAGGAAGAAGTCCAAGCTGCACAGAAGACATTGGCGAAAAACAAGCCTCCAGGAATTGAAAGAATACCAACTGAGATATTTCCACAAATGGATGCAGTGCTGGAGGTGCTCACTGTTCTATGCCAAGAAATTTGGAAGACAGCTACCTGGCCAGCCAACTGGAAGAGATCCATATTTGTGCCCATTCCAAAGAAAGATGATCCAACAGAATGCAGAAATTATCAAACAATATCATTAATATCACATGCAAATAAAATTTTGCTGAAGATCTTTCAAAAGCAGCTGCAGCCGTACATCGACAGGGAACTGCCAGAAATTCAAGCCAAATTCAGAAGAGAATATGGAAAGAGAGATTTCATTGCTGATGTCAGATGGGTCTTGGCTGAAAGCAGAGAATACCAGAAAGATGTTTACCTCTGTTTTATTGACTATGCAAAGGCATTTTAATGTGTGAATCATAAAAAATCGTGATGGTTAAGATTGTGTGTCACCTTGGCTGGGCCATGATTCTCAGTGATTCTCAGTGTTCTTAATGTTGTGATCACGTTCCTGTTGAGATTTGATATGTGTTAACCCTTATAATAGGATCCGCTGTGAGTAGCCAATCAGTTGAAAGGGAATTTTCTTGGGCATGTGGCCTGCATCCGAATATAAGCGGACATTCTGGCTTTTGACTGCACTGGATCCTGTAGCTGGTTTCTGTTCTTCTGACCTCTGGTTCTAGGGACTTGAGCTAGCAGCTTACCTGCAGTCTTGCTTGCCAATCTTGGGATTTGTCGATCTTCACAGTCTGTGAGCAAGAGCCCTGCTCTCTGACCTGCTGATCTTGGTTTTGCCAGTCCCTGTGGCTACCTGAATGAGGAGAAGCCTCTGTCCTGATCTACAGACTTGGGATGTTCCAGCCTCTACAACCTTGTGAGCCATTTCCTTGATATAAATCTCTCTCTCTATATATATATTTATATGCTTTACTGGTTTTGCTTCCCTAGAGAACCCAGCCTAAGATACAACATTGGGAAGAATTGGGAATTCCAGAACACTTAATTGTGCTCATGAGGAACCTGTACATAAACCCAGAGACAGTCTTTTGAACAGAGCAAGGGGAAACTGCATGGTTTAAAATCAAGAAAGGTGTGCGTCACGGTTGTATCCTTTCACCATACTTATTCAATCTGTATGCTGAACAAATAATCCGAGAAGCTGGACTATATGAAGAAGAATGTGGCATCAGGATTGGTGGAACACTCCATTAATGAGGTATGCAGATGACACAAAACTTGCTTGCTGAAAGTGAAGAGGAGCACTTTCTGATGAAGATCTGAGATATTAAGTTTGGGGACTAACAGTTGTGGGTAGTTACAGAAATGGGAAATGTGAAAAAAGAAGCTGACCGTTAGGAAGCACTTAATAACATGCCTTGGAAACTCTATGGGACAGTTCTACTCTGTCTTATAGGGTCGCTATGAGTCAGAATTGACTTGATGACAGTGGGTTTGGTTTCTTTGGTTTGGTGTGCTGTAGATTGAATTGTGTCCTTACAAAAATATATGTTGTAAATCCTAACCCCTGTACTTGTAGAGGAGCCCTGCTGGCACAATAGTTAAAGAGCTTGGCTGCTAACCAAAAGGTCAAAAGTTGAATCCACCAGCTGCTCCTTGAAAACCCTAAGGGGCAGTTCTACTCCATCCTGTAGTGTCGCTATGAGTCAGAACTGACTCGAGGGTGTCAGGTTTGGTTTTCGGTTTTATACTTGTAGATGTAATCACATTTGGGTATAGGGTTTTCTTTGTTATGTTAATGAGGCCATATTAGTGTAGAGTGTGTCTTAAACTAATCATTTTTGAGATATAAAAAGGACAGATTAGACACAGATGCAAGGAAGCACAGAGGGAGGACGATAGATACAACACCTCATGAAGATCACCAAGGAACCCAGGAACAGAAGCTAAAAAGAGACAAAGACTTCCCCCTAGAGCCAACGGAGGGAGAAAGACTTCTCTTAGAGCCACTGCCTGAATTCCAACTCCTAGCCTGTGAGAAAATAAATTTCTGTTCATTAAAGCCACCCACTTGTGGTACTTCTATTATAGCAGCACTAGGAAACTAAGACACGGAACTACTCACTTCCATATGTTATCTAATTTAGAAATAGAGTCAATTTAAAGGGGGAAGGTAATATATTCGGAAACAGAATCTAGAGCTAGAGGACATGACAGTGGTGATGTCCAGTTGGGAACTGGAAACACAAGACTTGAATATAGATAAGAGGTTAGAGCTACATAGATGTATTTTTGAGGAATAAGAATACAGGCAGTATCTGCAGCTGTGAGAGATGAATGTGGGCTTCCTTGAGCAGATGTGGCCTTACCACCATTTAGATATGAATATTTAGACATCATAAACTGAAGGTGGAGAAAGTATTTCTTTCCTTCATGATGATTGTCATACATGGGAAAAGTCTCAACAGTTTTAACTGCTTTTCCTGTAAGTTTGGATATAGAACAGAGCTTATGAATTATCTAACAGACTTCTGAAATTCAGCTCGTAATGTATTTGTTAGGACCTGCTAGGCTGGTTACCTACTATGCTAACAAAATGGCCCTTAGCCTTAGATTTGTGTGAGCAAGTGACCTTTGGGAATTTTTGGAATGTGATCAAGTTGCTCTTTTAAAAATCAATACCATGAATGACTTATTATTAGAGTCAAGGAATAGGCAGCAGAGATGGTTTTCGGATTTGCTTGATGCCCATTATCCCTTCTTTCCCTCCAATTTCTCCCATTCGTGATGGAAATGTCTACCTTGTGCCTGTTCCACCATTGTCCTTTGGAAGCAGATAATTTGTATTCTAGATTTCACAGGTTCACAGATGAAAAGGAATTTTGCCACAGGATGGAATTTAGACTTGGAGTTGATTTAAGACTTTTGGGATGATATGATGGGGTGAAAGTATTTTACATGTGGCAAGGGCATGAATTTTGGGGGGCCAAAGGGTAGGATGTCATGGATTGAATTGTGTCCCCCCAGATATGTGTCTACTAGGCTAGGCCACAATTCCCAGTATTGTGTGGTTGTCTTTCTTTTTTTGTGGTCTGATTATCTTCCATTTTGTGATGTGTTGTAAATTCTAGCCTCTATGCCTGTGGTTATGGTCCCATTTGGGAGAAAGCTGTCCGTTATTAATGAGGCAGGATTACATCATGTTAATGAGGATTAGGGTGGGATCAACATCCTTAATCAGGTCACGGCCCTGATCCCATGTAAGGAAGGTTTCCCTGGAGTGTGGCCTGCATCACCTTTTATCTCACAAAAGATAAAAGGAGAGAGAAACCAACAGAGAGAGAGAGAGGGCCCTCAGTACCACAAAGAAAGAGGAGCCAGGACTGGAGCGTATCCTTAGGACCCAAGATTCCTTCACTGATAACCTCCTAGACACAGGGGGAGACTGATGCCAAGACACATGGAGCTCTCCAAGGGACGCCGGATCCACAGATGTAGAAAGGAGACAAGGACCTTCCCCCAGAGGGGACAGAGAGAGAAAGCCTTCCCCTGGAGCCGGTGTTCTGAATTTGGACTTCCAGCCTCCTAAACTGTGAGAGAATAAATCTGTTTGTTTAAGCCATCCACTTGTGGTATTTCTGTTACAGCAGCACTAAAGAACTAAGACAGAAATCTGATCGAAGACTAGAGCCTTCAGTATGGATTACACCTCAACATAAAGAAAACAAAAATTCTTACAACTGCGCCAATAAACTACATCATGATAAATGGAGAAAAGGTTGAAGTTGTTAAAGATTTCATTTTACTTGGATCCACAATCAACGCCCATGGAAGCATCAGTCAAGAAATCAAATGACAGATTGCACTGGGCAAATCTGCTGCAAATGACCTCTTTGAAAAGTGTTAAAAAGCAAAATGTCACTTTGAGGACTAAGGTGCCCCTGATCCAAGCCATGGTATTTTCAATCGTCTCATATGCACGTGAAAGTTGGACAATGACTAAGGAAGACTGAAGAAGAATTGATGCCTTTGAATTATGGTGTTGGCGAAGAATATTGAATATGCCATGGACTGCCAGAAGAATGAACAAGTCTGTCTTGGAAGAAGTACAGCCAGAATGCTCCTTAGAAGCAAGGATGGCGAGACTTCATCTCACGTACTTTGGACATGTTATAAGGAGGGACCAGTTCCTGGAGAAGGACATCATACTTAGTAAAGTTGAGGGTCAGCAAAAAAGAGGAAGACCCTCAATGAGATGGACTGACACAGTGGCTGCAACATGAGCTCAAGCATAACGATTGGGAGGATAGTGCAGGACTGGGCAGTGTTTCATTCTGTTGTACATAGGGTCGCTATGAGTTGGAACTGCCTTGACGGCACCTAACAACAACAGCAACAACATGGTTTAAAGCTTAGCTATTAAGCTCCAGTGCTACTCTTCTTTCTTATTGGTTCTGTGAGAGATTAAATAATTCATTTGCAGCAGTAAAAGAAATTGGAGGAAGAATAATGATCTGACCTCTCTGACCCCAGGAATTTTCCCTACTTACATCTTCCTTGGCTCCTGAACTGTGACATGCTAAGGGAAAGAACCTTGTGAGGAAAAGAAGAGTGACCTGTCAATGTAACTAGTAAGCATAATATGAAGGGCTTAGACAGGAACAGTGTTAGTATATTTGTTGTATATATACTAAAATCTCTTCTCCTAGAAGAAAAGTTGAGAAGTGATGAAGAAATTGGAAAAAAAGAACGTGATTAAAAAGTGAAAATACAAATGCTTCACTCCTGACCTTTTGCTCTCTGACTTTTCTGATTACATTTATTTTTCCATTGTATGCTTGTTCTCGCTACTTACATTCCTTTTCTTCTTAACATCTGTATTTATAGATATTCTTTTGCATAATATAATACTTGTATGAATTTGATGTGTTTTCTTTAAATATATGATGAAAGTAGCTTCTCTCTCTGCTGCATCAGGAATATTTCCCTCTTAAGCACAGGAATAATATACTTATGATGCATTAATGCAACTGGGATTAAGTAAAAGCCATTCTTCACTTCATACCATCCAGCACTCTTCTTTTAAAGGGGAGTGAGTTTATTATTCAAAGCCACATTTAACCAGGAGATTTTTCGGCAGAGTTAGCCACTCTGTCACAGAGCAGAAATGAAAATTGCATGCTGCATATAACCCAAGTGCAACCGCCTTATTGAACATTTTAGCAGATTGTACCAATGCTATGACTATAGGGAATCTATTATGAGAAGTTTCCTAAGTTACAGGCCAAGAAATGCATTGAATTTCAGTCAAATATGGTACATATTGAGTTACAATTATTAATGGAGGCTCTCTCCTCTTCTTTAAAGGAGAAACACAACAGCTCAATGGCCCTCTGCTTTTTGTTTTGTATTCCTTCACACAATTTAACTGACCACAATGGAACCTCCTGTTAATTTTTGTCCAAACTTATTTTGCTATCAAATACATGATGCCATTTTGGAATAATTTGTTCAGCTACTGTGATTTTAAGGTTTGCATTTTTTGTTCACTGAACAAATTCTTAATTATCTCAGGGCAATTGAAATGCTCCACAAATCTTTGTGCAGTCAAAGTTATTTCTGTGAATAATGTACAAACTAACCTCTTGGGAGCCCAGCTATATCTGAAAGGTTTACTAATGGGCTGCTTCTTCCTTTGCGCATATGCTGGTTTATAATTTACAGCAGCCCTCCAGGAGCTGTGTCTAATCCCGCAGCCCTGCCACACATCACAGCACACAGCCCTCAGTTGCCACAAATCTCTGGCTGGGAACTCTCTGTTCTCTTCTTTCCCTACAGTTTATGGTAGTTTATTTCCATAGTTTTTGTATTTCCAGTTATTTAATTGAGCCCACAGCATGTTAAGTTTTATATCATTTAAATCCTTCAATAACTTCCTTCTTTGAAGATGTAATTTGCATTTTCTATAATATTTTTACTTTTCAGCCTAAGACATACGAATTATCATCGTTTCTCATTAAAATCAAGTGATTGGTTGAGGAGGCAAAACAAATGGACTGTTCTGAGAGCATTTCTATAGTGGTTTCTCCCATTGCTGTTCATTACTATCCACCTTTGTGCCAGACCTGCTGTTTTCTCAGCCTGTGGAGATATTTCTTCAAATCAAAGATGAATCTCTTTGGAAATAGCAGTTGTCTTTTGTCTTTATGTTTCTTAAGCATATGTTCACACATGGATTTGTGGAATGGAAGAAAGCCAAATTAATTATACTTTACTCTTTCAGTCCTTGACATGTATTTTTGAACAGGCTGCCATCAGGCTAGCTTAATATCTCCTATATTAGAGGCCTCTATTAAAGGAACTGAATGGAATTATACTATTTTTAGTGTTTACATTCCCCAGTAATTTCCTGGACTAAATTTTGCAATATGTATTTAGTATTTTCTTCCATTTTCCAATCCATTTTCTTCCTAAATGCAGCCCAGTTGACCTCTGATTGATTTTTTATCTTTTCTGCTCTTTACAGCTGCTCACTATTTTTCCTTCATCTTGCTTCCAGTTAGATGCAAGCTAGATATATTAGCTTTGGGATCTGATCATTAAACTTTTCCAGAGAAATTCAGAACCCAGATACCTAAAATCAATATTATTTTGAGAATATAAACTTCATAGTAAGGTTTAAAATAAACCTCAGTGGCACAGTAACTTACCAAATTATTTTAAAAATGCAAAATTTACTTTAAGGCAATATTCTTTGGATAGAAATGTGATTTTAAAAAATAGTTTATTATTAGAAAAATAAACTAACTTATTATAAGCTGTTAGGACAGCTTAAATAAGGATTCTGGTTCAAACTACTGCAATAAATATTTCACTCCAAACACAACAATATATATTGGAAATTGAAATGATGAATTCTTTTCTTAGTGAATGTTATGGAAAAAAATAAAAATATGAAACTGATTTATATACATATAATGTTTGAAAAATTTGCTTCTTTTAGGATTCCTGAATTTGTAATTCTTTTAAATAAAAATATAAATAATAAACAACTTATAAACCACTAATAATCTCATACAAAAGGTAGTCTCAGAGAAATTGTTCTTTTTCTCAGCATCTTCAAATGTTATGTTAATCATTATGCTTCTTAGGGCAGAGACTTTTTGCTAAATTTCCAGGAAAAATATATCTCATAATATATTTTAAACATAGTAATCTAAACTAGGTATAAATAAGAATGATAATCCAAAAATTAAAAAAAAAAGTAATACTTCTAGAAAATCAAAACAATTTTTTTTTTTTTTACATTTTACAGAAACTGACAAAGCCTTCAGATCTCTTTCTTTCAAGAAGAAACTCCCTTCCTGCTATGAGTGACAACTCTCTTTTATCTGTTGCATTTAGTACCTACCTGTTGGGCAGGCCATTTCGTTGAAGAATGAACTATTTTTTCTTCATATCGCTTCTAATTTTATTTTGTGTTTCTTGGCATAATCTTAAGCAATGTATAATTTTAAAGGAAAAAAATATAGTCTATTGTCTGTTCTTGGTATTTGGAAAGTTAGTGTTTGCATTGGTGCCTCAATTTATAAAAAGCTGCTTTTACAAAAGCGTATATCATTAGGAACAAGTATTTAGTTGCATCAGTTATTCTTCTGAATCTTTTAGCTATTTCTTGAGCTTTATCACATTCTTGGGGCTGTCTCAAAACTAGCAAGATACCTAGTGAGAAGGGCAATTCAAGTGCTCTTGAATAGAGCTGCTGGAGCTGCCACAAAAGTATAGTATTAAGGCTATAGTGACTGATTTACATTGGTAATACAACGCTCTCGCTTTCCTATTAAAGTTTTTTTAGGAGAAATGATTAATCATGTGAGATTTTCTTTTTCATTACAATCTCTGTGATGAGAGTATGAGACTGTGAAATGCCTATTACATTTTATGAATGACAGCAGGGTACAGTAATATTTTGAGGTTTTTTTTTTTTTTACTACACTATATTGTTGGCCAACTTTCGCATTTGGTTTGACTATGCAGAATTCTGAGTTATGGTTGAAAGAGTTAGATAACCCAAATGCAAAATACCTATCATTCAAAGGCAGCATCGATCACACAGTGCTATTTTCCCATTAAAACAAGATTGTAGTGAGATATGTTAATATAACATGAATCTGTTCTCATTAATAGATTGGTATTTAAATTGAACAAGGAGCAAATTGAAACCAATCCTACTCAAAATAATTTTTTGCATTTTTTTTTCTCTGAGAACATGCAGTAGAATTGATGAGCCATTGGGCAGTTATATCATTTTTTAAAATATGGATGCAAAGGCATACAATGTACAAAGATAGTGCTTTTGAATTTCAGAATGCTAGCGTCAGTAACTGGGCATAAGTTACTTGCAAACCCTCGTGGTGTGGCAGTGGCCCTGGGACATGGGAAGGAATCAGGGTGCAGGAAGCATGTAACATGCTTCCAGTTCTGTTGGGCAGTAAGTTTGGCTCCCTAACCATTTTTTCTTGCTTAAGCCTCCTGCTGTAAGACTTTCCTTTCTTATCAGTCTTGATCATCTCTCCCTTCTTGAGTACCATGACAATATCTTCTCTGTCTTCCCTGAGAGAATGGCTGAGAGTTAGAATCTTGGAAAATCTGGGGTGAAAATGCTAAAATCTCCTTGCTAATATCAAAGCTATTGCTATTTACTTTGGTTCAATGACGTGGTAGCTCTGTTCAAACTCCTAAGGTGACTCTGAAATGAATTCCATTGTCTGTAATTTTCTTGAGTTATTAGTATAGAATGACAACATGCTAGTTGGTACACTCTGCCTTTGTACCCCTATCACCTTCATGAAACCGTAATCTCTTCAAGAGCACTAACTGTATGGATTTGTCATTGTATTTCTCACAGTTTTAAGTTTGTGACACCTTACATGTAATAGGTATTCAATAAATATTTACAGAATTTATTTGAGAACATACTAAGATGAAATGAGCTTACTTTCCACAGCAGATAGGACTTTAATTACCTTCACTGTTGAACTTACTACATGGATCTTCAGGGATACTGAGTGGCTATTTCTGAATATCTTTTATTTGTTTAACTAACATTTATTGAGTCGTACATGCCCAGTATGTACTGGGTTGCTGGGAGCAGAGAGCTCAGGGCCTCAAGGGGCTCCTAACAACAGGATATCTTTAGGGATATTTAGCTGTAAGAGGTGCTTAGATTAGTTCAGAGGTTAGATAACAATTTTGTTGAGGTCAAGATAATGGGTTTAATTCTTTTCACTTCACTTAGCCAGACACCATTCTCTATGAATTCTCTTGGGACTATGCTGCTGGTCACAGTGGGACTTGGTGATAGAATATATGTGAATCTGTGTCATCATTACTGCCATGGGGGAAAACTCCTCTAAAACCTGTTACCAAAGGTGCTCAGTGGTATCATCTCTTTTCACAAAGGCCATTTTCACCTCTAAGACTTTTTCTTCTTCTAGCATGGTTATGGAAAATATTTCAATTTCAATTCTTATTTTTAGAATGAATCCTGGATGCTTGGCAGTAAATGAGTGCTCTGCAGCTGTTGCTGACTTTGGTTGTTTTATGATAGGCTGGAGTGCTCACTTGTCCCAGCCGTGCTAGTCTACACAATGTCTTTAGGATAATTATAAAAAGGAAGCTTCTCTAGGAAGATGAATTTGAAAAAGTCACCCTTTTCCTCCAGGCCCGTGCAGCCCCGTACCGGGGTATAGGGTTTAGTAAGCAGAGCATGGATTGGATTTCAGCCCCACTTACGTCCTTGGCCAGACTCCTTTGTGCTTTAACAAAATACACAACTATAGGTAGTAGCCCTGGCACTTGGAGATGAAATAAAATTTAATTTGTGACCCTATTAATGATATCCACCTAGGTTTTCACCTTATACAGGAGGCTAACCCAATTTCCATAAAAACCTACTCTGGTAATGACACTCCTCAGGACTCATTTCAATATGCAAGCTCTCTCACATAATGCTTAAAAGAACTTGAGTCCTTGAGAGATCAGCTTAATGCCACTTCACGGGTTGTCTGGGGTAGGGATGAAAGGAAATTGTGGGGAAGTGAAGAACATTACACAAGCTGAATGTTTCTCAATAAGTAACAGGTGTGTAGTAAATAGCACACTATTGCCTTGATTCTTTCTGAGTCTTCCCCCATTACAAAGTGGACTCTGTTGGAACCAAGGTCTTATTGCCTGATTCATTCCAATATGCTAAGATCCTGTAACAGTGTCACTATATGGAGTATATTTTTAACATATATTTATTGTTGAATAAAGAATGATTAAATATTTGTTAATTATATCACCATTACATTTTGATTAAATATAAAATGTGCTGGTTTTCCATACCTAAACTAGGAGTAGATGGGCATTCAAAGGACAATTGTCAATTAAACTTAGGATACTTTTTAGTGAATAGAATTCATTGCTTGCACGTTTCTTTGTATAGAGAAAGCTTGTAGGAAGCCTACAGGGAAAAGAACAGTCTGTGTTATAAATTAAGACAGCACCAGGGATGGCTGCCAAGAAACTAGAGGCTGTTTTCTAATCTTACCATTATCCTAGCCCTTATCTTACTTTTGTGGGCGGTTCTAGTTAGAAGGAGACTATAGAGATGAGGGTAGGACACATTTGGAAAAATGTACACTGAATGGAACGTACATTTTATAAAGCTTGGGTTTGCAGTATAATTATATCATTAATTCTAATATATATAGTAACACCTGTGAAAGCCAGAACCTGTGTAAGACGAAAACCCGTCAGAGAAGGAAAACTGTCATAGATTGAATTATGTCCCCCAAAAATGTGTGTATCAGTTTGGCTGGCCCATGATTCCTGGTGTTGTGAGGTTGTCCTCCATTTTGTGATTGTAATTTTATGTTAAAGAGGATTAGGGTGGGATTGTAACACCCTTACTAAAGTCACATCCCTGATCCAATGTAAAGGGAGTTTCCCTAGGGTGTAGCCTGCACCACCTTTTATCTTACAAGAGACAAAGGAAAGGGAAGCAAGTAAAGAGTTGGGGACCTCATACCACCAAGAAAGCAGTGCTGGGAGCAGAGCATGTCCTTTGGACCCGGGGTTCCTGCGTGGAGAAGCAATTAGTCTGGGGGAAGATTGATGAGAAGGCCAACAGAGAGAGAAAGCCTTCCCCTGGAGCTGACGCCTTAAATTTGGACTTTTAGCGTACTTTACTGTGAGGAAATACACTTCTCTTTGTTAAAGCCATCCACTTGTGGTATTTCTGTTACAGCAGCACTAGATGACTAACACAAAAACTAAAATATTTTCCACTAAAACGAGTGATAGAAAGGTAATAAGACTGCACCTTGTCAAAGGCAGAAAACTTGCTAAACCAGGAAAACTGAGGCAGTCCTATCAAGTTCCAGCTCTCACAGGTTTCACTGTATTTTTGCCGGTTTTTAGTATCAACAGACTGAGATTTCAGATAAATTGAAAATGTGATTTGTTCATGGGCCTAACCTTCAGAGATATAATGAATTGTGTGTATAAATATTACTGTATAAATTCTATTTGCCAGAAATACCTCTGATTTATTTTAAGAATGCATGTTTTGAGTTGTAATATGAATTTTCTGTTATTATTAACCTGGATTATATAGCATCACTTATGTATGCAAATCAGGCCATTGCTAGCATTCCATTTGTGCTGCGAATTAATTGGCAGATATTGTACCTCCACAAGCCAACACTCTTACAAATGATTATACTGGGTATGCAGGAAGATGAAACATATTATAATGACTCTGCTATAGGATCATGATATGTCTTGTTGTTCTGAAGATAGACAAAATAGTTCAGCATTGTAATCTGATCCACATGAGACTTGGGAATAGACCTGATGTTACTACATGGCATAGAGGCAATAACCTATTTTGTTTTAGAGACTTGGGGAAGGATCCTTCTCCCTAGATATCTCTCTGCTTCTTAGATACCCTTACATCCGCTTTCTACTGGACCAGTCTTGCTTTACCTGTTGCCCTGGTACAATTATTAATAGCGCCCTTTTTACTCTCTAAAGTGTCCCTGTGTTAACAAGAGCTTATATGGACACACTAAAAACAACAACAAAAAACAAACAAATAAGCAAAAAAACCTGTTGCTGTTGAGTCAATACACATTAATGGTGACCTCATGTGTTACAGAGTAGAGCTGCTCCATAGGGTTTTCTTGGCTGTAGTCTTTATGGAAGCAGGTTGCTAGCCCTTTCTTTTGTGGTGCCCCTAGTGGATCTGACCTGCCAACCTTTAGGCTAGTAGTTGAGCGCAAACTGTTTGTGCCATCCAGGGACCTGTGTGGACACTCTACTCTTGATTATATGCCATGAACATTAACCAGAACCAGGTACCACTGAGTTGATTCTGACTCGTGACTATCTCATATGTTTCACAGTAGCGCTGCACTCCATGGGGTTTTAAATGCCTGTGATCTTTTGGAAGTAGATCACCAGGCCTTTCTTTTGAGGTGCCTCTGTGTGGATTCAAACCACCAATCTTTCAGTTAGTAGCTGAGTATTTAACTGTTTGCACCACCCAGGGACTCCTAAAGTTATTTATATGTTAGTGTGAATGCAATTCAGAATCTTTCCTAAAATTGTTTTTTTATGAAGAAATCAGGGGGAGGCACAGACCCTAGAAGGCGGAAAGAGTACTTAATTGGAAGTTTCAGGTAATACAGACTAAGTTATTTCACAGTTTTTCCAGAGAAATGCCTTTCAGGAATCTATATTTTAAGTAGATTTACTCAAATTTTATGTTTCTTTTTTCTTCTTTCTTTTCCTTTGATATGGAAACTAAGAAACACTAAAAACAGAAAATCTGGAAAAAATATTGAACATTTTCCCTTAGGTAATGAAAAACTTCCTATATATGGGTCATTTTATTTAAAATTAATTTAGCTGTTGTTGAGAATATACACAACAAAACATACACCAATTCAACTGTTTCTACATGTACAATTCAGTGACACTGATTATACTCTTCAAGTAGTGCAACCATTCTCACCCTCCCTTTGTGAATTGTTCCTCCCCCATTAACATAAATTCACTGCCTCCTAAGTTTCCTAGGTAATCTTTCCCCAGTTGCTGTTGTCAATTTGATCCCGTAATGCTCAAGGCAGACATTCTTTCCTAGTTAAGCTAAACTATTGTTTGGTTTTAAGAAGACTTCAGGAGATATTTTTGGTTTAAGGTTTAAAGATTATCTTGGTCATTTTTATGCATAGCATTTCAAGTTTATTTTACTGTCTGTCTTCCTCTGCTTCTCTCTTTTTTTCTGGGCCTCCTACTGTATTCTCTATTTTCATGCATTCTTTTCTCTCTCTTCCTTTATGTGTCATTCTCTGTCTCCATCTGTCTGACTTTATCTCACCTTCCTCTTCCTATATTCAATGTTATTTTGCCTTTCTGCTCTCTCTTCAAAAACAGTAAATTCAAGACCTCAACATATATGCAACATATATAGCAGAGTACTCTGAAATATTTACATAGCTTGAATTTCAACACATACTCGTGTAATTAATTTTAAACACATGTAATTTGTAAATTTTCCTTTGATCTTAATTATATTTACACAACAACTTTGCTTTTTCATCAACAGTAATATTTTTTGAGCATGTGCTGCAGACTCAGGACTTTGATAGGCGTTATGGAAAATGTAGTAGTGGAGAACTGTAGTTCTCATACCCTCAAGGATAGTTACAAAGTAGTTAGGGAAGTTGTGTGTGACTGTAACACTTGAAATTCTAGTGAACAATACGAATCAGAATGTGGACTGCTCCAGATTTATAGATAGGGTCTATTTCAAGATTACTTGTAAGATAAAACCAAAAAAAAAACCAAACCCATTGCCGACAAGTTGATTCCGACTCATAGCAACGCTATAGGACAGAGTAGAACTGCCCCACAGGGTGTCCAAGGAGTGACTGGTGGATCTGAACTGCTGACCTTTTGGTTAGCAGCCCAACATTTAACCACTGCGCCACCAGGGCTCCACTTGTAAGATAGTTTGAAATCAGAATTCTTTTTCCTCATGGAAAAAAACCAAAAATTACGTGTGGCCGTAATAACCCTGTCTAGAAAAGCAAGTTATGCTTATAATTGATTGGATTAATAGTGCTATAGAGCTTAAATGCCCTGAGAAGATAATTCTAAATTTCAACTGAGATAGTAGAAACACATACTTCTCCTCTAGAGAAAGTGGTGGAATATGTCTCTGGTAGCAGGAAGATAAATGAAAACCGTGAGAGAGGAAGGCATTAATGACCATTTGGATGTGGAGGTGGTTTCCAAAGCTAGATGTTCACAACTGAGGGGGAAACTGGGAATAATAAGGTCCTAAATGTGTGGTGGAGACGGTATATACTCTAGAACATACAAGATAAAACAAAAAATTCCAGCTCATAGCGACCCTGTAGGACAGAGTAGAACTGCCTCCTCATAGGATTTCCAAGGAGTGGTTGGTGGATTCGAATTGCTGACCTTTCGGTTAGCAGCTGAATGCTTAACCACTGCGCCACGAGGGCTCCTGAATGTACAAGGAGAAAGAGATGAAAGAAAACTTAAATAGCCATGGGAGGCTGTGAGGAGGATATATAACTTGGGCTGAATATTAAAAAATATGTGTTATTATGCACATTTTGTATAATTTTTCTATATGTTTGTTTTAGGTGGTTTTTCTTAGGTTAGTCTTTCCTTTCAACACCAAATGGCTTTATTGGTTTGAAAACTGCCAGTTGGCTGTTCTCATACTCTTGCCATGTCCACAAAGCATCTCTCCATATTGAAGGCAGCAACGGTAGCAAGAGAAGAGGATTTTTTTTGGCCATGACTCATACTTCGATTCTGTGCAGCTGACTTTCAATTATCTGTATGAGGACCTTCTGCTCTTGAGGATTATCTGTAGAGATTATATGAAGCCTGGAAAAATTTCGGTTTGACACCTCTCATAGACTTAAGGCCCCTTCCTGCACTGTTCAATTTCATGTTAAGGTTGGAAACTCAATTCTGCCAAGGAACATAAGAAAGATATGCTTTTCTCAAAAGCTAACAGAATGCATTTGAAATGCAATTTCAGGAGTTTGAATATCAGAACTGTGTGAGAAGCAAATGGTGCAGTGAAAAGAGCAATCGGATTGTAGTCAGAAGACCCAGGAAATTTTTTAGATCTATGAACCTGGGTGAGGCAATAAACTCTTCGAGGCTCAGTTTCTTTATCTGGCACAAGTAGCTAATACTATGGGCTCATTTATCTTATAGAAGGTTGTGAGGCCCAAATGAGATTAAAAAATATGATGCAGCTGTGGAAATGACTCTACAAAATCTAGAGTTGAATGGGATCTTAAGATGTCATTTGGTCTAGTATGCTACCTTCGAGCAGATAAACAAGCAGATAATATTGCTTCAAGTTTGTAAATTAAAGACCCAGAAATTAAGTGAAATTAAGACCCAGAGAGTTAAGTGAATTGTACATGGTCACACAGAAAATGAGTGTTTGAAAACCGAGGGTTTCTCTGCTGCCACCATTTCTCTGTTGCTGCTTCTCGCTGGCTTCGCCATCTCCAGTGTAACATCTCTCCTCATTTCCTTCTGAGTCCTCTATCCATTCACAGTTTCAAAACTGCTTCCCCATTTTAGGTATCTGTTAGAGCAGCACCCTACTCCTGGTAGGTACCAAATTGTGTCTTAGTTATCTAGCGCTGTTATAACAGAAATACCACAAATGTGTGGCCTTATCAAACAGAAGTTTATTCTCTCACAGTCTAGTAGGCTAGAAGTCTGATTTCAGGGCACCAGCTCCAGCAGAAGGCTTTCTCTCTCTGTTGGCTCTGTAGGAAAATCCTTGTCATCAATCTTCCCTTGGTCTAAGAGCTTCTCTGTACAGGAACCCCAGTTCCAAAGGACGCACTCTGCTCCCGGCACTGCTTTCTTGGTGGTATGAGGTCCCCATATCTCTCTGCTTGCTTCTTTCTTTCATATGTCAAAGGAGACTGGCTTAAGATACAATCTAATCTTGTAGATTGAGTCCTGCCTCATTAGTTATCTGCTACTAATCCCATCTCATTAATGTCATAGAGATAGGATTTACAACATATAGGAAAATCACATCAGATGACAAAATGGTGGACAATCACACAATACTGGGACTCATGGCCTAGCCAAATTGATACACGTATTTTGGGGGACACAAATCAATGAATGACAATAATGGATTTCATTAGATCAGAATGTTTTTAAAGCATCCAGTTGTTTCTTATTTTTTTTGGCCTTAAAAATAAACCTGCTTGCTTTAAAGAAGAGATATGGGATATCTATAATTGTTACCATTTTCAGAATGTGAGTTGGGACTTAGGGTACAGAATGTCTGTAATTATACTTCTTGGAACAATATTCAATTTAATTTAAAATATTATTAAAATGCAGAAGTTTATATTGGAACTTTTTTACTCAGTAACTAAGATCATTTAACATTACATGGGTTGATCATGGATGCCAAATTTGTGGGAATCAGAGAGGGTACAAGTGTCTGGTAAATAAATGGAAGAGTATTTATAATATTTCCTAATTAAAGCAATTGATATTATTTAAGAAAAGAAGAGGGTAAGCCTTTATTGAACATTCTTCCCAAGTGATTAAGGAAGATCAATGGAGCTCAACCTCAGCTAGCTGAGGGCTGTAAATTGGAAAAAAAAATTACATTTATCGTACGTTTACCTCACTTTATCCCTGTAGATTTAGGAAGCTATTAGTGAGGTGCATGTGCAGAGAATAAACAGACAACAGTATATATTACTCTCCTGATGAGTTGCCACTGTTACAGTAATCAAAGGAACTTAAAAAATAATGAACAAAATAAAAATAAGATCAGTAAACAACCAGCAGAAATATTTTTTAGTTCCAGTTCTAAGAGAAGATTTATCACCTGTTGTTCCACTAATTGCTCCAAGATGACAAGCTCAGAATTTGTCAACCTTGGCTGGAGGCTATTTTCTTTTCACCCTCAGCTTTCACTGTGGTCAAGCACTTTTTCTCAGTTTAGTATGAACCTTGATTTATGGCTATCTGAACAGAGCCAAAGACTGAGAAAATTTTCTGCAGTGGTATCATTTAATTGGCTCATTACTATGCTTGATCTGAGGTGGTGGAGTACAGGCTCTCCATAGTATAGAGTCTCAGAGAAACAAATACCAGTTTGACTATTTGCTCAAACTGTCCCACTTAGAGGAAGTGAGTTCTAAAACTTTTTCATGGGCTTTCTCACGAGTCTCCTAATACTCTGGATCAAACAGGAAACAGATGCAAAGTGTTTGAAGTGGTGTTCAGTTACTTCTGATCTTAAATCAACTGAGAATTAGTGGGATGGCAGAATAATGGCATGATAATGGCATTATAACATAGCAAGATTTCCCTGACTTTCCTTGGTCTTTTCCAGTCAAATTTCTCACCTATTTTATTCAGCCCAAAGACTTGATCGTTGCATATAATTATCAATTTTATAATTACTATAGTTCTTTTGGGTCTATAAAAAGACTTGACAAATGAATAAGTTGAAGAAAACAACATGGTTGATGTGATCACAAAATTTGTTACACATCTCTGAACTAAGGAAAGAAATGAAAGCACTCTGGTCACTCCTCCACGCATTTGAAAAATAGGCTTTTGAGTTCACAATCCATTTCCAACTACACATTTCTAAGCAAGTTTGGAGGTCAAGTTTTTGGTTTTGGAAAGTAAAGTCATTAAAATCTATGACCACTTTCTTTAATTTTTTGGAGGGTGTTAAAAGTACTTAAAAAATTATCACTTGAGAACTTTTTTGGGAACGTAAGCAAAGAAAATATGTAAAATACATGGAAAGTAATTTTGTTTACCTAAGATATAGGGAAGTTATAGAGGGAATAATTTGAATAAAAATAAAAATAGGTAAATAATTGGATTATGAAAGTAACAAATATTCCTTGTAGAACATTTGGGAGCCCTGGTGGCACAGTAGTTAAGAGCTTAGGGGCTAACCAAAGGGTGAGCAGTTCAAATCCACCAGCTGCTCCTTGGAAACCCTATGGCAAAGTTCTACTCTGTCCTAGAGTCACTATGAATCAGAGTCGACTCGACAGCAACAGGTATAGAACATTTGGAAATTATAGGAAAGTATAAAGATGTTGTTGTTAGGTGCCGTTGAACCAGTTCTGACTCATAGCGACCCTATGTACAACAGAACAAAACACTACCAGGTCCTGTGCCATCCTCACAATTGTTGTTATGCTTGAGCCCATTGTTGCAGCTACTGTGTCAATTCATTTCATTGAGGGTCTTCCTCTTTTTCGCTGACCCTCGGCCAAGCATGATGTCCTTCTCCAGGGACTGATCCCTCCTAATAACATGTCCAAAGTAGGTGAGACGTAATCTCGCCATCTTCGCTTCTAAGGAGCGTTCTTGTCGTACTTTTTCCAAGACAGATTTGTTCATTCTTTTGGCAGTCCATGGTATGTTTAATATTCTTTGCCAACACCATAATTCAAAGCTGTCAATTCTTTTTTGATCTGCCTTATTCATCGTCTAGCTTTTGCATGCATATGAGGTGACTGAAAACACCATGGCTTGGGTCAGGCGCACCTTAGTCTTCAAGGTGACATCTTTGCTTTTTAACACTTTAAAGAGGTCTTTTGCAGCAGATTTGC
>NW_004444132.1:2602393-2664191 GCF_000243295.1 Trichechus manatus latirostris
AACACTTTAAAGAGGTCTTTTGCAGCAGATTTGCCCAATGCAATGCATCTTTTGATTTCTTGACTGCTGCTTCCATGGGTGTTGATTGTGGATCCAAATAAAATGAAATCCTTAACAGCTTCAATCCTTTCTCTGTTTATCATGATGTTGCTTATTGGTCCAGTTGTGATATGACCACTTAATAACTATTATTTGTCCTTGCTATATACATGTCCTTCCTATAAGTATTTTTAAAGAAAAATGGCGTCATTCTTTTCATGCTATTTGATAATGTGAGTCACCACTTAAAAACATAGGAAGTGCAAAAGCCTTGAGGTAGAAATAAGCTTGGAATGCTGGAGGAACAGAAAGAAGGCCCTTATGGCATGATTATACTAGTGAGAGATGTAGGAGATAAAGTCAAACAAAGCAGTAGTCATGAGCCATTGAAGGACATAAATGAAGGCTGAAAGTTTAGTTTATTCTAACTGCATTGTAGTGATATATTGAAATGAGGTGAGTGTGATTAGTAAAAGACCAATTAGAAGGCTATAGAAGTGATCCAAATAAGAGATGATGGGCGCTTGGACCAGGATGGTAGCAGTGGCAGTGGTGAAAAACGGACAGAGTCTGAATTAATTTTGAAAGTAGGGTTGACAGAATTTGCTGATAGATTGGCTGTGGGAGAGAGGAATGACAGGAGTCTAGACCGACTCCTAGATTCTCTTTCTCTTTCTCAAATCTTCATAAGGCTGCCTCCTTTTTAATTCAGATGTCTGGTCAGGTATAACCTCTTCACTTTCCTATTTTCTTCAAAACATGGATCACTCTTTGAAATTTATTTTGCTTATTTAACTGTTTGCTTATCATTATCTCTTCCCATTCATAAGAATACCTCTATTAGATCAGGTGCCTTGTCTGTCTTGTTCATCAATATATCTCTTGTGCCTAGAATGGTGCCTGGCCCATAATACTTGCTCAATAAATATTTGTAGGATGGATAAATGAATTATAAAAGCATGAGAAGGAATAAAAGTATAGAAGTCAATTCTGACAAATTAAAATATAAACTACAAAGTTTAAGTTTACAAGGAAGCATAATCTAGAATAATTGGAAAAAACAATATAAAAATAGAATACATATGTAGCAATGGAAAAACAACAACAAAACTGTTAGCCAAAGTCAAGAGAAAATTATCCTTCATTATGTTATCAGATTATTAAATCAGTAAATACTAAATAATACGAGTGCTAAATTGAAATTTAGCATTTCCTCCATCTTTTATCCTCTGCCACATAAACAAAATGAGAGATGTTTTTAGGTAGACGTCATGAATTGTAAGTCTATTTTGAAGAACAATGAATTTTTATTTATATAGAATAGAATAGAAAAATATTCATGTTTCATGTATTCAGAAATAACTTCATTGGAAGGATTTGAAATTAACTATTTTCTTTATTAAAGACATTTAAAAAATCAAATTCCTGATTTAGAACACTTCATCTAATTTTAAGGATAATATTTATTGATTTTTGAGAAAGTTGTATTGGCCAATATAAACCATATAACACTAATTTTCAAATGTTAGATTATTGTTTATATAATGTAAGAATGGTATTTTACTTATGGAGACTTATGTCAATATGTTGATTCCATTTCAGCTTAAATTTTCCTAATTAGAAGGCACAACTTAATTTTCCAACTAACCATTACAGATATATTTTTTCCTGGTACAGCTCTTTGTCAGTTAAATATCTGTAAGTGTCAGAACCTCTCCTGCAAAGAGGAGCAGATAGCCTTCTCTTGTCACAGTTCTTGTCTTAGTTCTTGTCTTCTCTTGTCTTAGTTCTTCTACTAAGAGAAGCAATGAGCAAGACCTTTGGTAGAGCACTGTGCAGTCATCAGAGTGGGAGCTGACAGGCATCATCAGTTTACAGTGATCAGTCGCTGCCCTAAGCACTTTGCATAGAATTAATTTCCCCAGCAAGAATATTGTGGTCAACAGTATTATTTTATGATTGCATCCCCATTGTACAGATGAGGTCTTTAAGGCTTGAAAGGTTAAAGAACATGTTCAAGGCCATACAACTAGTAAATAGCAGAGCTAGTGGCAGAGCTAGGATTATAAGGAAGTTCAGCTTTGGGTTCTCATGCCTACTGTCTCCCAAACATCTGTGCAGTTTGGGTTTGATATTTTGTGTGTAATAAAACATTACAATATATTGTCTTGAAAATGGAGATAGATACACCTTTGAAAGAATGTGAGAGGGAGAGGACAGAGATATTGGAAGTAAAACACAGGGGTGAGTGTGGGATCGTTAATCCTCTCCTAAGGGAGCCTGTGCATATCATAACATGTACCTTCTGTCAGCCATGTTTACCGTCTCATTAGCTGAGTATTTTATGTCATGATTCCCCCTCTGTTTGTAACAGACTTAAAATTCTCCCAAACCTGTCTTAAAATTGAGACAACTGCAAAGTGTAAGATAAATTGGCATAGTAGATATCAACATACAGTGGCTACTCTGAAATTCACGTGAATTATGCAAAGAGAACTTATAATGTTAAAGATAACACAAAGCAATTTTCAAACATAAAGTGCTAAAGAAATGCCTAAAAGACAGGTAAAAGTTGACTATGCTGTAAGTGGAATATTAATTCTGTTCTTTAGTGGTTATTTCACATGCCTTTGTTTATTAATAAATATGGGTCATTATTACTTATTAAAAAAAGACTTTCTTTTCTCAAAACAATAATCATTTAAGGTATGGATATATCTTAGGGTGTTTTAAGAATGAAAGAGTATTTTCAGAAGAAATTTCAAGTTGAATACTTTCAAAGGTTATCTACTACCACAGTGATACTATGCCACAAACACCCACAAAACCTTGGTGGCACACAGCCGGCTTTAAATGCTTTCAGGGCATGTGGGATGGTTAGTTAGGCAGTGTTGCTGATCTTGGTTGGGCTTGCTCACTGGTCTGGGAGTCAATCATCTGACTGATCTAGACTGGCCTTGGCTGATAAAACAGGTGCAAATCAACTCTTAATAATGTTTCTAATACTCCTGCAGGCTAACCAAGGCATATTCTTATCTTTTTCATGGTCTATGGTATATACGGTGTACCACCTACTTTTTCCAGCTTAGATTCTTTAGTTGTATACTTTTACAACTGAAAATATTTGCTGCCCTCCGGTAGGGACTTGTGTAATATCAAAAGGCCAAAGAAATGTTAGATGAAGGAAAACAGCTGGGGTATGAGGTTTGCAAGTAAGGTAGTGCACCCAGTGTGATTGGGTAAATATTTTCTCTTTGGCATTTGTACCTATAGATAAGCCTTGTAAGCATATTTATTGTTTCCTGTGTGATAGTTAGGGAGCCTTACTGGGTTATTGTGTGTGTGTGTGTATGTGTGTGTGAGTGTATGTGTCATATTTGGAAAACCAGAGGTTCCGTAGGTAACCTAATGGAAGACACCACGAAAAACATCAGCAACCAAGGTCTGGTAGTACAGACAGGTGACTGCTAAGTATAGGTTCCGGAATCTTAAAAGTTCTGCGGTAACGATGTTGTTGTTGTTGTTGTTGTCAGGTGCCATCGAGTTGACTCGGACTCATAGTGACCTTATGTACAACAGAACGAAACACTGCCTAGTCTTGTGCCATCCTCACAATCCTTGTTATCCTTAATCCCATTGTTGCAGCCATTGTGTCAATCCATCTCATTGAGGGTCTTCCTCTTTTTCGCCGACGCTTTACTATACCAAGCATGATGTCCTTTTCCAGGGACTGATCTCTCCTAATAACATGATCAATGTATATGAGATTTAGTCTTGTCATCCTTGCTTCTAAGGAGCATACTTGTCATACTTCTTCCAAGACTGATTTGTTTGTTCTTTTTGCAGTCCATGGTATATTCAATATTCTTTGCCAACACCACAATTCAAACTCATCAATTCTTCTTCGGTCTTCCATATTCATTGTCCAGCTTTTGAATGCATATGAGGCAATTGAAAATACCATGGCATGGATCAGGCATACCTTAGTCTTCTTTTCAGCACTTTAAGGAGGTCTTTTGCAGCAGATTTGCCCAGCGCAATGCATCTTTTGATTTCTTAACTGCTGCTTCCATGGGTGTTGATTGTGGATCCACGTAAAATGAAAGCCTTTACAGCTTCAATCTTTTCTCCATTTATCATGATGTTGCTTATTGGTCCAGTTGTAAGGATTTTTGTTTTCTTTATGTTGAGTTGAGTTGTAATCCATACTGAAGGCTGTGGTCTTTGATCTTCATCAGTAAGTGCTTCAAGTCCTTTTTACTTCCAGCGGGCAAGGTTGTGTCATCTGCAAAACGCAGGTTGTTAATGAGTCTTCCTCCAATTCTGGTGCCCTGTTCTTCTTCATATAGTCCAGCTTCTCAGATTATTTGCTCAGCATATGGATTGAATAAGTATGGTGAAAGTATACAACCCTGACACACACCTTTCCTGACTTTAAACCACACAGTATCCCCTTGTTCTCTTCAACCAACTGGCTCTTGATCTATGTACAGGTTCCTTGGGAGCACAATTAAGTGCTCTGGATTTCCCATTCTGCCCAATGTTATCCATAATTTGTTATGATCCACGCAGTCAAATTCCTTTGCATAGTCAATAAAACACAGGTAAACATCTTTCTGGTATTCTCTGCTTTCAGCCAAGATCCATCTGACACCAGCAGTGATATCCCTGGTTCCAAGTTCTGGCAGTTCCCTGTCGATATACTGCTATAGCCACTTTTGAATGACCTTCAGCAAAATTTTACTTGCATGTGATATTAATGATATTGTTCAATAATTTCTGCATTCAATGGGATCACCTTTCTTGGGAATAGGTATAAATCTGGATCTCTTCCAGTCAATTCGCCAGGTAGCTGTCTTCCAAATTTCTTCACATAGACAAGTGAGTGATTCCAGCGCTGCATCCGTTTGTTGAAACATCTCAATTGGTATTCCATCAATTCTTGGAGGCTTGTTTTTTGCCAATGCCTTCAGTGGAGCTTGGACTTCTTCCTTCAGTACCATCAGTTCCTGATCATATGCTACCTCCTGAAATGGCTGAATGTCAGCCAATTCTTTTTGGTATGGTGTATTCTTGTATATTCCTTCCATCCTCTTTTGACGCTTCCCGCATCGTTTAATATTTTCCCCATAAAATCCTTCAATACTGAAACTCAAGGGCTGAATTTTTTCTTCAATTCTTTCAGCTTGAGAAATGCCGAGCATGTTCTTCCCTTTTGGTTTTCCATCTCCAGGTCTTTGCACGTATCATTATAATATCTTACTTTGTCTTCTCAAGCTGCCCTTTGAAATCTTCTGTTCAACTCTTTTACTTCATCATTTCTTCCTTTTGCTTTAGCTACTCAATGGTCAAGAGCAAGTTTGAGAGTCTCTTCTGACATCTGTTTTGTTCTTTTCTTTCTTGTCTGTCTTTTTGATGACCTCTTGCTTTCTTCATGTATGATGTCCTTGATGTCATTCCACAACTCGTCTCGTCTTTGGTCATTAGTGTTCAATGCGTCAAATCTATTGTTGAGATGGTCTCTAAATTCAGGTGTGATGTACTCAAGGTCGTATTTTGGCACTTGTGGACTTGTTCTAATTTTCTTCAGTTTCAGCTTGAACTTGCATATGAGCAATTGATGGTCTGTTCTGCAGTTGGCCCCTGGCCTTGCTCTGACTGATGATTTTGAGCTTTTCCATTATCTCTTTCCACAGATGTAGTCGATTCGGTTCCTGGGTATTCCATCTGGTGGGTCCACATGTATAGTGGACATTTATGTTGGTGAAAAAGTATTTGCAATGAAGAAGTCGTTGGTCTTGCAAAATTCTACAATGTGATTTCTGGCATAGTTTCTATCACCAAGGCCATATTTACCAACTACTGATCCTTCTTGTTTGTTTCCAACTTTTGCATGACAATCACCAGTAATTATCAATGTATCCTCATTGCATGTTCAATCAATTTCAGACTACAGATGTTTGTAAAAATCTTCAATTTCTTCATCTTTGGCCTTAGTGATTGGTGCATAAATCTGAATTACAGTGTGTTAACTCGTCTTCCTTGTAGGCATGTGGATATTATACTATCACTGACAGCGTTGTACTTCAGGATAGATCTTATAATGTTCTTTTTGATGATGAAGGTAACGCCATTCCTCTTCAAGTTGACGTTCCTGGCATAGTAGACCATATGATTTTCTGATTCAAAATGGCCAGTACCAGTCCATTTTAGCTCATTAATGCCTAGGATATTAATGTTTATGCATTCTATTTCACTTTTGACAACTTCCAATTTTCCTAGATTCATACTTCATACATTGCAGGGTCTGATTATTAATGGATGTTTGCAGCTGTTTCTTCTCGTTTTGAGTCATCCCATATCAGCAAAGGAAGGTCCAGAGAGCTTGACTCCATCCACATCATTAAGGTCGTCTCTACTTTGCGGAGGCAGCTCTTCTCTAGTCATATTTTGAGTGCATTCCAACCTGAGGGGCTCATCTTCTGGCGCTATATCAGACAGTGTTCTGCTGCTATTTGTAAAGTTTTCACTGGCTAATTCTTTTCAGAAGTAGACCACTGGGTCCTTCTTTGTAGTCTATCTTAGTCTGGAAACTCAACTGAAACCTGTCCACCATGGATGACCCTGCTGTTATTTGAATACCAGTTGCATAGCTTCTAGCATCACAGCAACACACAATCCCCCACAGTACAACAAACTGACAGACATGTGGGAAAATATTGTTCTTGGAGTATGCTAAAGAATTTGTTTATTCGTTGCACACATCTTTCATTCCTGTGGTACTAGGAATATTCCAGGTTGTCATGAGATGCAGAGTCTGACCATTCTTTCATGGAAGTATAAAAACCAAACCAAACCTGTTGCTGTTGGGTCGATTCTGACTCATAGCAACCCTATAGGACAGAATGGAACTGTCCCAGAGGGTTTCCAAGGAACACCTGGTAGATTCAACTGCTGGCCTTTTGGTTAGCAGCCTGAGCTCTTAATCACTGCGCCACCAGGGCAATCTGTTAATGAAGAAATTCACTATTAGATATCTGCCATAGCTTTAGAAACAGTTTTTATGTTTCCTAAGCATTATCCTGTGGACCCTACACCTATTAACCAATCCTGGTTTTCAGTGGAATCAGCATCAATCTTACTCAGTGAATGAAATACCTTCAAAAGTGTTGTTTGCTATACATGCTCCCAGCAGCATTTCACATCTGTAATCTATCTGCTGAATTTCAGCTTCTGACATGGAAATAGATTGCTTTAGTTGAGGGACTACTTTCATCTAAATTTTTAGTTATAGAACATTTTCTTATTGGCTAGAATTCAGACTATGAGTCTATTTTTACTGGAAAATAATTCTTTCATTTCTTCAGCCTTGTTTCTTAAACTTATCATCTAAATAAGAGTGTGTGTATGTGGGAAGTAAGGGGAGAGAGAATGAGGGTAGAACAAAATATGCTATTTCTCTTTAACGACACTGATATACTTTAAAGAAAATACGGTTGATAGAGAGATATGACTCTAGGGATATAAAGCTGAGTAGGACCTAATTTTTCTGGCTATATTATCCAGTCACCATGTAATCTCCCGACTCCCAATAACAAAACATGGCAGTATGAAAAAAGCAGAGAAAAGAAGTCCTTGTAAATGAAGTCTCAGTGCTAAAGGGAAAGTGAGTAGGCATGCCTGAGTTCTAGTCTTCATATTACTCTCAAGCCAGAGATTTAATCTTTTAGAAATATGGGACTTATATTGTCAACAAAGAAACAGAATAATACCTGTAGTAACGGGTATAGATTTGCTTTAAGTACTATTGGAGTTATTTATATTTGACCTCTTTTATTTCCTCTTAGCATTTCAATCTTGAGGCATTCTCTTGATTGCATTGGTGAAAATGCAAAACAGTAACAATCTCACATCATGTAAGATTCGTTTACAGGTGTATACTCTTCAATGTGCATGACTGGCTCGAGATGACCTGAGGGCCATTGGTTACCGGTGTCAGAGGACAGTTTTTCATGGTATCCAGCATACAGTAAGTCACATCTTTACCTCCATGTATTAGTTTTCTATTGATGTGTAACAGATTACCATAAACGTAATAATCAACATCCATTTATTAGCTCACAGTTCTGTAGGTCAGAAGTTTAGGCATGGTATGGCTGGGTTTTTCTGGTTGGGGTCTCAAAAACCTGAAATCAAGGGTTCAGCCAGGCTACGATCTCATCTGAGTCCCTAGTCCGCTCCCAAGATCACATAGTTGTTGTCAGAATTCAGTTCCTTGCAGCTGTAGAACTGAAGTCCCTGTTTTATTGCTGGCTATTGGACTGAGGTCCCTATTTTCTTGTTAGCTGTGGGCCAGGGACTGCTCTCAACACCCAAGGGAGGCTCCCAGGTGCTAACCACGCGGCCCTCTTACAGCCTGACAGCTTACCTCTTCAAAGCCAGTAGAAAATTTCTTGTGCTTTGAATCTCTTTGAAAAGGGCCCCAGTCCCTTTTAAGGTCAAACCTACCAGAGATAATCTCCCTTTTTATCATATCATCTCTTTTGATTAATTACATATGCAAAATCCCTTTACCTTTATCATATAAGATTACCTAATCAAGGGAGTAAAAGCTATTATATTTACAATCCAACACACACTCAAGTGGAGGGGATTGTAATGGTGTGTACAGCAGAGGTGGGGATCATGGGGTCATCTTAGACTTCTGCCTACCCCACCAGGCGTGTTCTTAGAGACTACAAACTCATTTTCACATTAAAATAAACAGGAAAAATACATGCTGTTTCCTTGGTCCCATTTTCCTGACTTATTTGTTTTATCTTATTGCATTAACTTGTGTAAATAGCCTCAAATCTTTATTCTGCAACCAAAAAAACCCAAAAAACTCATTGCCATTGAGTTGATTCCAACTCATAGCTACCCTATAGTGACCCTATAGGACAGAGTAGAACTACCCCATAGAGTTTCCAAGGATCACCTGGTGGATTCGAACTTTCCACCTTTTGGTTAGCAGCCATAGCACTTAACCACTATGCCACCAAGGTTTCCATTCTGGAACAAGTAAGATATAAATAAATACTAAGAAAAAAATTATTATCCTTTTATATAAATTTGGATATTTGAATATTCCCAATTTTAAATTATCTGGCTCACATTTCATTGCAGTGGGAAGAAAGGTGTAATTGAAAATACAGAGCACTGGTAAGGTAAGAGGGGGCAGGTGTTGGGCTTGGAGTACAAGAATGGAAGTGATAATGTATGGTAGTAAACTTTACCTAAAACATGGAGAGTAAACATGGAGAGAGGATTAGGTGGCCACAAACTCACTAGGGAGCCTGGTGGTGTAGTGGTTAAGAGTTTGGCTGCTAACCGAAAGGTTGGCAGTTGGAATCACCAGTCACTCCTTGGAAACCCTATGGGGCAGTTCTACTCTCTCCTGTAGGGTTGCTATGAGTCGGAACCGACTCAACAGTAATTTTTTTTTGTTTTGTTTTGTTTTGTTTTTTAAACCTGCTAGGGAATCTGACAGAAGACTGAATGTATTCCTTAATACTAGTTTTACCCCCTCTAATTTGTTCTCCTCACTGATGTCAGAATGGTTTTTCTAATAAGCATAACCCTTTCTTCCTTCAGAGCTTTCAATAGTGTTCCACTGCGGGAGCGGTGTAATCTAAACTCCTTTGCATGGTGTGCAATGTTGGACCTTCATGATCTGGCCTTATCTGACCATCCATTCTTACCATCTACCACTCCTCTTTCTGCAAATTGTGCTCTACTTCACCTTTTCACAATTTATGCTTTCCCAAATTATGAACTACTTATAGTTTTCCAAACAAATCACAGATTCTCATATCACTGAAGAATTGATGTCTTTGAATTACTGTGTTGGCAAAGAATATTGAATATACCATGGAATGCTAGAAGAATGAACAAATCTGTCTTGGAAGAAGTACAGCCAGAATGCTCCTTAGAAGTGAGGATGGTGAAACTTCGTCTCACATGCTTTGGACATGTTATCAGGAGGGACCAGTCCCTGGAGAAGGACATCATCCTTGGTAAAGTAGAGGAAAGAGATGAAGGCCCTCAATGAGATGGGTTGACACAGTGGCTGCAAAGATGGGCTCAAGCATAGCAATGATTATGAGGATGGAACAGGACTGTGCAGTGTTTCGTTCTGTTGTACATAGGGTTGCTATGAGTCAGAACCTGCTCAATGGCACCTAACAACAAAAACAATGTTTTGCAGAAGTGATTCCTTTTGTCTAGAATTAACTACCTTTTCTTTTTATCTGATAAATTCTTACTACAAGTTTCAGTTCAAAGCTCCTTCTCTTAACCTTCACTGACACCAATGGCAGATGTAGCTACTTTGTCCCACTGTGCTATGCACAGTCCTCCATCATGGTAATTTTCATGATGCATTTCTGCCTTTCCCACTAGATTATAAGGAGGGATAATATATGGTCAACTCTATCATACTCCTGCTTCAGCACTTGTACATATATTGAAACCTTCATATTCACAGCCATCATATAGAGGAGAACTATTATCCCATTTTACAGTTAGAGAAATAGAGACTCACAGCTCTTTTATGGATTTCCTAAAGACATTGGAGCTCTGGTGGTATAGTGGTTAAGAGCTCAAGGCTTTCCTTAATAACTATTAATTTTTTTCCCTAGAGTTCAGATACAGGATTTCTGTATCCAAGGTTATTTTTGCTATTACTGAAATATTAAATTATAGTAAACCTATAGATATTTATTGAGTAACAACTATGTGCAAATCTCAATGTTGTGTTCTACAGATAATAAGGATTTTTGAAAGGAGATGATTCCTGCCAGGAGCTCTTGATCTCTTGACTAACACTGGAACAATGTTCTTTTCATTTACTGGTAATTGATATATAGTACGCATTAAAGTATATTTATTAAATAGATGGGTAGATGGATAGATGGGTGAATGAATGTATGGTGATTTTAAAGGTAATCCTGTGATTAAAAAAAAACAAAAAACAAAAAACCGTTACCTTCAAGTTGATTCCGACTCATAGCCACCTTATAGGACAGAGTAGGACTGCCCCATAGAGTTTCCGAGGAGCACCTGGTGGATTCAAACTGCCAAACTTTTGGTTAGCAGCCATAGCTCTTAACCACTATGCCACCAGGGTTTCCAACTCTGTGATACTGACCTGTAAATAAAAATTGATAAGTTGGTAATTCCTCTCTTAGACTATTCAGGCTTGGGAAGAATATTTTTTTTAGATTTCAGCTTTTCACATGTTCAGTAAGATGAGTTGATGTAATATTATACAAATAAAATGATGTAATTCAGGTTAAAAAACAGAACAAAGACAGTATAAAGGGAATTAAAATTGAGAGTTTCTTGAGATAAACAAATTGGAGTTACATTTTTAAGTAAGTGTGGTAGCTAAGGTGAAAAGGGATGCACATTGAGATATACAGTTTTCTGAAAAAAGAAGTTTATAAATTCATCTGTCGAGATAAACTCCCTAGAACTATAACGTCGAGGTGATTAATGAGTTTGACTAGATAGTATCTGTTCAGTGCCCAGCAGCTGTCCTCAGAGGAAGCTCTCACAGAGAAAACAACATCCAAATCCAGATATCCTCTACCATATTTGAACTCATGGGAATCCAGTGTCAAACTGTCACTCTCTTATGTCCCAGAATTATGGCCAACTGCTCCAAGTTTTATGGGTTCTGAATCGTATTCAGTTTTGGATGCTTCCTCCAAAAGAAGAAATTCAAAATTTTGATTATAGCAGTAGGTACAAAAGCAAGTATTTATGTAAAATAAAAAAGTCATAACAAATTGCAAATTTTTTAAAAGCTGACAAATATCACAAACATTTCTTTCCATTTGCTTTTGGCTTCCCAGGATATTTCCTTCCTTATGCAAAAGGCGGAAATGAGAGTTAAGCAGGGAACACGATCCAATACAGAGGTTAATATCTGGGGTTGAGATTTGGAATAGGGACAGAGTACAGGTCCCATGTTAGGAAATCAAAGTTTCTGAGTGCTAACGCTATCTGGGCCAATCAAATCAGTTAGGCACTGAATAAGTGTTGACCTGAATGTTTCTGAATTCTCTAGGAAATTATTTTTTTTTGTAGGTTTTGCATACATGAAATACTCATTTCTAGATTACAGTGCTATGTTGTGATTGCTGCATGAGTAAGGTGCACATTTAAGGATCTTGGTACCCTAGTGGTTATTTTAATAAAAGTCAAGTCTGCACTGCTGTCAGCAGGCTGGGTGGCCATGTTTGAGTTTAACCATTCCTCCTTTCAGACATTCTACTTGTCCAGAAGAGAAGGGATGACTGTGAGGTGTTCTGTCTTGGCAAAGAATCATCACTTGAGTGTCCTTTCTAGAGAGTAGCTGTGTGATAGCATTTAAGTGCCTGCTAATGCATAAGATCAAAGAAAAAATCATCATTATAGAAAAAAGAAAAGCCTAATATTATAGTTTGGAAAATCCCATGTAAACCAGCTTTCTATATGACCTTAGCTAAAGCCAAGTGAATAAATTCCAAAACTCAATTTGTCTAACTTTGAAAGCCAATCAACTTTTTTAAGGGATTTTTTTTTTCTTCTTGTTTTGAAGAGTTAACCAGAAACAGAAAGTTTTAGCCAGAGCACAGACATTCCTTCATGACGTCAATAAATGCTTTGAAGTTGTATGATTTTTTATTGCCATGATTATCACATGACTCAAGGCTTTTTGACTATGCCCTTATGACATTTACAGTCTCATCTGCAATTTTGGCCACAGTACTATGCAATCCCTGTTACTTCTAGGCAACTGTCAATATTTCTCTGTCATTCATTCTGCTACTTCAAAGTCTTCTTACTTTTTGCTTCTCATATCACAATTCCACATTGCTCAAATCGTAATCCCTCCAGGTGAAGGAAAATCACATAACTATTTAGCTGTAACTCAGGGGTTAAGTATGTCCAGAAGTGATCTTACAGATATCCGTTCAATGAATCCTGATTCAATATTGTTTATAGATGGTCTTTTCTTTAAAATAACAAAGGCAGTTCCTGTGCAGGATATGCTATCAACCCAGATCATGCAGCCATCAAAGCAACTCCATTGCCTAACATTCAGTCTTCCCAAATGGCTAAACTAATAGTTTTGAATTGGGTATGCATTGTGGTAAAAGAAAAATTGTTAACATTTAACAGATTGTAGATATATATCAGTTTATGATTTTAGGATACCATGGAAGCAGAGGGCATTCAATTAGAAAAATGGCAAAGTGATCATGACATACTAAAAGCTATTAAATATCCAAGAAACATCAGTTATTTAAGTATAAGCCCATAGTCTAGAGATCACCTAGGAAGCCAAAGGCGATGACCTTGCCGATTTATCTGTTAAATTAAACAAGCAGCTTTTACTATTCCACCCTTAATAGGTGCCACTAAGTTGACATCTATTCCCATCAAGCTGTCAGAAGGACAATTGGCTCAATTTAGACAGAATATAATTGCCAAATGGTAATTCTACAACAAAATTAATTTGTCTTCATTTATTAACAAAATTAATTTGTCTTCATTTATTAGTTGTAATATAAGGAAAAAATTTTCCTTTTCCAATTAATTTACTTACCATATTTTTATGCAAATAACACACACCCTCTATGTTTGTTTGCCAAGCATGCCCTCCCCCTGCGAGGTATTTTAGTAAGTGCCATCATGCCAATTCGCTGTAAAAAAAAAATTGGCATAACAGCACTTATGAAAATACCTCACAGGGTAGGGGTGCAGTTGATAAACAAACATAGAAGGCATGCGTTATTTGTGTAAAAATATGGTACTAATTTATGCTTTTATACCTGTGTCTTAGTTTCCTAGTGATGCTCTAACACAAATACTGCAAGTGGGTGACTTTAAAGAACAAAAATTTATTTTCTTACAACTCAGGAGGCTAGAAGTCCAAATTCAGCGTGTGGCTCTAGGGGGCAGTCCTTCTTTTTCTATTTCAATTTCTAGTAGCCAGCAATCTTTGGAATTCCTGAGTTTGTAGATTCATTTGCCTCCAGTGTTCGACATTGTTGTCAGATAGTGTCTGTCTTCCCTTTGTATGTGCTTGCTTCTATGTCTAACTAATCTGCTCTTTTTATAATTCAGAAATGATAAGGTTTAGGACACACCCTACACTGATATGGTCTCATTAAAATAACAAAGAAAACCCTTACTTCCTAATGTGATTATATCTACAGGTATAGGGATTAGGATTCTGGCTCATCTTTTGGGGGACACAATTTAATCCATAACAACCAGTATAGACTCAAGTATTGTTTTTATTCCATGGTTATTGTCATGGATTGAATTATGTCCCCCCAAAAATGTGTGCATCAATTTGGCTTGGCCATGATTCCCAGTATTGTGTGGTTGTCCTCCATTCTGTGATTCTAATTTTATGTTAAAGAGGATTAGGGTGGGATTGTATAACACTCTTACTAAGGTCACATCCCTTATCAAATGTAAAGGGAATTTCCCTAGGGTGTGGCCTGCACTACCTTTTATGTTACAAGAGATAAAAGGAAAGAGAAGCAAGCTGAGAATTGGGAACCTCATACCACCAAGAAAGCAGTGCCATGAGCAGAGCGCATCCTTTGGACCTGAGGTTCCTTTGCTGAGATGCTCCCAGACCAAGGAAAGACTGATGACAAGGACCTTCCACCACAGCTGAGAGTTCAAGCCTTCGCCTGGAGCTGATGCCCTGAATTTGGACTTATAACCTACTAGACTGTGAGAGAATAAATTTTTCTTTGTTGAAGCTATCCACTTGTGGTATTTTTGTTCTAGCAGCACTAGATGACTAAGACAGATTTTTTTTTACTATCATTACTTATTTTGATGTTCAGTTGGTTTCGTATTTGTCCAGTAGAAACCCTTCAGATCTGCTTCTATGGCCTTTTGACATGCTTCCATCATACTTTGAGCAGTATTTTACTTTCTAGAACTACAAGTGTTCCAATCTAGTCTTTTATTTTCCCTGCCCCAATAGTAGGGTAAACTATATTTACAAGGAGCCTGGTTTGTTTTAGTGGGGAATAGTCTTTAGAAACTAGTGTTAGAGCTTACAGTGTGCTCATTGCTATTGGGGTATCTTTGATTCTAGGCTCTTTGAGAAGACAAAGCTAAGATATATCTATCTATATGTATATATAATCTATCTGTAATATTGAATATAACATGGTCTGCCAGAAGAATAAACAAATCTGTCTTGAAAGAAGTATAGCCAGAATGCTCCTTAGAAACAAGGATGGTGAAACTTCATCTCACATACTTTGGACATGTTCTCAGGAGGGACCAGTCCCTGGAGAAGGACATTATACTAGAGTAGAGGGTCATCAAAAGAGAGGAAGATCCTCAATGAGATGGATTGATGCAGCGGCTGCAACAATGGGCTCAAGCATAACAACTATTGTGAGGGTGGTGCAGGACGAGGCAGTGTTTTGTTTTGTTGTACACAGGGTCGCTACGAGTCAGAACTGTCTTGATGGCATCTAACAACAACATATCTGTCTGTTTGTCTTTCTATTATCTATCTATCTATCTAATCTATCTATCCATCAATTCTGACTCATAGTAACTCTATAGGGGAGAGTATAACTGTCCCATAGGGTTTCCAGGACAGTAATCTTTATTATATATATTATTATTTATATGTATATACTTCTCTATCTTTCTACATGTATTTATCTGTATCAAAACCCATGAGTTTATACTGGCAACTTTCATTCCAATTCAGTACCAAAGGATTCATTCTAGCCTTCCCCTTTTCATATATGTAAAAGCCTTCCCCCAAAATGAGAATTCTAGCTTCTTCAATCCTCTCTATATTTAATCATTTGTTCAATCTTACAATATTTGGAAGCTAGTTTCAGAATTGCTAGCTTTTACTGCTATCAAAAACAAACTCTAACTAGAGTTAAATATTTGTTTACAGATTTTCTTTTTTTTTTTTTTTTTGGTTTTAGACTCAGAGTATATAGTCAAAGTACTATGTTCAAAAGTTACTCAGGTTAGTTCTAATTTTCCCCCTGAAGTGTGATTATGCTTTTTAAATTCTAAATATAGTTAGGTTATATTGTTTCTATTTATATTCTATTTTAGGTTTTAGTCTCATCTTTTAGAAATATTATTTTATTTCATTTTTTGAGTACATAAAACTTGAACATGGTTCATAAAGTCAAAACTATTTATAGATATATATACTCAGAGAAATCTCACTCCCTCTCCATAATCTCTCCACAATCTGCTCTCACTGATCCCCGGTAGGTAACCAGTCTCTTTAGTTTCTGGTTTATTCTCTCTGTATTTCTTTTTGAAAAGATTAGAAAAATATGAAACACTAAGAACGTGTATATAATTCTTGCACAAGGGTCATGATAATCTTTTCTGTATCATTTCAGTTTTAGCATGTGTGCTGACAAAACAAGAACTATTGGCTTATTTTATTATCTTGCAATAGCAGTGGATATAATAAAGTGCTGATTAGATTCTTAGAAGTGTATCACTGTTGGATTCCGAGATTGGTCCACTGGGCTGTATTCTTAGCTTTTTCAGTGTCTTACCTGTTTACACTGTTAGCATTAGCTATTATTTACATTTGAGGATGGTTTAAACAGACATGCCTGCACTGGAAGTTCTTTCCCTTCTTAGCCTTAATAAAGCTTGTTACTATGAATAGGCTGTTCAATTTGAACTGACATAAGTTTTTTACCTTTTCCTTCATATTCTTTTTTCTTTTTTTCTGACAATATTCTGCCACTTGTTTTAATTCATTGGTTACTTTCCAGTCCACTTACGTTCTCCTCTCTAATTGGCTATTGCTGTTTTTAGCACCTTAACAGAGCTGAAAGGAACTTACTTTAATCAGCTGTTCAGTCTGTGCCAGAAATTTCTTAAAGATTTTGATGAGTCTGTTTCTAATATTTCCCACTGATTTTCTATATGTATATATATATATATATATATATATTTTTAATTTCTGGAATTTGGTCCAAATTAGTTTGATAGAAGAGGCTCCTGAAATAACCTGAAGTAAGTGTTCTTCTATTTCTTTGTTTTCTTCAAACTTTCTTTTATTTCTAACATACATATTATGTATATTGGGTCCCAGCTAGTCCTTCTTGAACTATCTTTGATCTTCTAATGGGGAAACTAGACATGTATGTTGGTGAAGGCATAGCAAGCCTGAACAAAAAGGTGCTTATGATTGAAAGCTCAGAGGAGAAGTCTAGAGCGAGGACTTCCAGGCAGAGGGTTTCCTATTTTATTTTTATGAAAGGAGTCCCTGGGTGGTGCAAACAGTTGTGCTTGGCTGCTAACTGAAAGGCTAGAGGCTCAAGTCCATCCAAAGATGCCTTGGAAGAAAGTTCTGGTGATCTACTCTCAAAAAATCGGCCATTGAAAACCTTACTGAGCACAGTTCTGCTCTGACATACATAAGGTCACCGTGAGTCGGAATCAACTTATGAAAGGACAGAACAAGATCTGTCTTTGTTGAGTTTTAGCAACTATTGGCTGTAGGCAAAGATTCTAAAATGTTCCTGTCTCAATTCTGTGTGTATAGGCATGCATATTGTATGTTTGGGAGTCAGGGTATGTTTTGGAGAGAATGTGTCATAAAAACGCAGTACGGGAGTGTGCTGTCACATTGTGGGGATTGCAATCAATGTCACAAAACAATATGAGTATAAATGTTTGAATGAAAAATTAACATGAGCTGTAACGTTTCACCTAAAGCACAATAAAATATTAAAAAAAATTTTAAAAGGCAGTGTGATATAATGAAGTATTCTGATCATGTCCCCCATAATAATATATTTTTGCTTATATACGCTCATTAAATATATATTTAAGTTATATAATTTCTGTACTATACTAATATATTTTATAAGTCAAAACAAAACTAAAAAATAAAAATATATATGAATATAAATGGAAGTTTTAATATGTTTTTTTCCATACCAATAGATCATCTTGTATACTCCTTGGTTGCATGCACCACTGGAAACCATACTGGACTTAGAAAACCTGGGCTCTGATTTTGGATCTATAATTACTCACATATTAATTTAAGGAAACTTTTTTATTGTCTCTGTACTTTACTCTCCTCCTCTGTGGTGAGAAGTAAATGAAACGATATATGTAAAATTTCTAGTATATTATTTGATGTGAAATATTCTCAATAAGCTATAATAGAATCTGAATGGTATCTCATATTTGTCTTCTCAAGAGTCATTGTCAGAAAAGACATTTAGATATAAATGGTAATGAAGAGTGAGGACTTTCATTATAATTTATGGTGAGGGGAGCAAAAGTTTACCCAATGGAAAACAGTTGTCTGAAAATTTCAGTATACTCCCTTCTTAATCTGATTGCATTAATGTTTTGCCAGCAATTAGTTAAGTCCACATACTGTATTATTAAATTAAAAAAATTTAAAAAATTATTGCTTGCCATGGAACAGGTTCTTTGTAAGGTAATAGAGTGGTGGAAAATATAGCCAAGCAGCATATTATTTATTTAAGATTATGTGTGCTTTGTTTTTTATTGGCTTGATAGTCCTCAACTGAGTTTAATATTTAAATTATACAAACTTCTAGTAGCCTATAAAATAAGAACCATGAGTTTGATATGGTTTACAGGAAAAAGTACAGATTTTGGAGTTAATTATATAGGTTCAAATTCCCTCTCTATTATTTGTAAACGATTTAATTACAGGTGGTATTCCTGAACTTTACTTTTCTCGTCTGTAAAAGAATGATAATTATCTTCATCATGGGATTGCTGTGAGAATTAAATGATAATGTTCAGGAAACACTTGCACAGCTCTAGGCAAATAAAGTTATAGTCAACCAATACTACTTATCTCAAGAAAATATTTTAAAAGAACCTTGTTAACCATAAAAATAAGTACCTATCACCCCAGTTCTAGAAGAGTTGTCGTTTAATTCATGCTCCTGCCTTCAGATTAGAGCTAAATTCATATTAACGTGACCATATCTAATCCCCACCGTAACTGCTTCTGAGTTCTAATCCTATATTGAGTTTTAATCTTATGTTACCATTTCTCATACATCAGGTGAACCTTTATATTTTAGAAAATAATTGTTGATTTAAAAAAATTTTTTTTGAGGGCACATAAGATGACCATCAGGGATGACATAATTTACATAATTCCAAAGCAATGAGTGCTAGACTAAGTGTTCAGCTTTCTGCTTATGAGAGTGTCAGAAAGAAATCCAATGCTAGGTCTAAGGAAATAATGTATTTTTCAAAAATTGCAACTTAGAGCTGTTTCACAATACAAAATGAAAAAACCCAAGCTAGTTGCCTTCGAGTTGATTCTAACTCACGGTAACCTGATGTGTTTCAGAGTAGAACTGCACTCCATAAGGTTTTCATGGGTGCGACCTTTTGGAAGTAGATCACCAGGCTTTTTTTTCCAAGGCGCCTCTAAGTGGGTTTGAACCATCAACCTTTCAGTTGGTAGCTGAGTGCTTAACCGTTTGCGCCACCCGGGGACTTCTAAATGCCCTTTTAGGGTTATATTGTTTGTTTCAAAGGAATTATGGCTATAGGGTATGTTGTTGTGTATTAATTAGGAGTCTGCTTGATATCAGAAACCAACCTGAGGAAATTTACACACAAAGGGGAACTGTATTATAGGAATTCAAAGGTATTGCATTGTAGCAAAAGACGTGAAGGCTTCAAAGGGCTTGAACCAAGCAATGCTAAGTCATCAGGGTGCTCTCTGATTTGGTCTCTACTTCTTTCTATTCTTTGCCTGATTTTTTTCTCTCTACAAAATGTTTTCTTCTCCTATACAATCTATAGGATACACTGAAAATATCTACCATATAGTTTCTATATTTATATATTACACATTTAGCTAGATAAGAAACTAATTTATTTTCTCTCTACCATTTACATTTTTCTAGGGAAGAGAATTGGATTAAGTCTTCTTGGCTAATTATCCACCACTCAACTAGTCAACTATGAACACATGGAGAGGTTCAGACAGCAGCCACAACTCTGTCAGGTGCTTTCCCCTCTGAATTGGTTGTGGTGAGTTGGGTGTGGGGAAGAGAGCAAGTCTTAGAACAGCAATTCTCAAAGTGTGGTCTCGAGGCCTCTGGGATCCCTGAGACACTTTAAGGTGGTCTGTGATGTCAAAACTATATTTATGATGCTACTAAGATGTATGTTATTTGCCTCTTCCATTTTTTCTGTCTGGTTTATATAGGGGAGTTTACCCAAGATTTAATTCAGAAGTACATATGAGATTCCATCTGTCTTCTAGTAAGCCTGTCATTAAAGAGATTTTCAAAAATTCAAAACAATGCCCCTGTTCTCAGTAATTTTATTTTGTTTTGTTTTGGAAAATATAGTTACTTTTTACAAACATAAAAACCCTATATTAATGTAAACATATGTTAGGTTTATTATTGTTATTTTAAAATAAATTATTGAATAAATATTTTAATAATTTTTCAGTTTTAATTTCTACTATGCTAAATTTCTATTTTGATAGTTAGTACTCTCATAAACAAATGCTTTATGGGGCATCTGAGTTTGAGAACCACTGTCTTAGAAAAAGGGAGATGTGTTGGCTTATAGGTTGGGTATATTTCCCAAAAGGTTCCTTGCATAAGTTTGGATAAAAGAAAAATATTCTTTTCAACAATTTCCATTAACTTGAGAGAAAACTTGGCATGTAAACAAGCTCCTTCTTTCCTTTTATTCATTGTTCTTTACAAATTGTAGACATTTCTTATAGTTGTGTGTTCCAATTTTCTTTCTATACTTTAATTATACCAAAATTTATATTTCCAGTTTTCTGACAGAATAAAAATTAACCAGAATAAATCCAGAGGTAGCCACATTTCAGCAGCTTAAGAACCAAGCTTACTGCCGATGTACTTACTTTTTTTAACTGTTAAGGAAAACTAGTTCAGCAGGAACGCTTGCTTTCAGAAGCAAGTTTGGGGAGAGTTTAGTATAGGAAATGCTTGGCCTGCTGTTGCTTATAAAAATTCTCTTTAAAGTTTTCTGTTGACTTGCTGAGTAAACACAGCAGTTAGGGAAAAAGGGGATTCAGAGAGTGAACTTACTTGCTTCTAGTAATTCATATATTTCAAGGCCATAGATTACTTACTGGCTTTAAAAAAAATAAACTTATTGATAAGAACTGTTTAAAAATGGATTTTCGCCGCAACTCTTTTGAATTGTGTAGTACTGAGGGAGCCCTGGTGGCTCAGTGGTTAAGCGTTGGACTGCTAACCGAAAGGTCAGCAGTTCAAATCACCAGCCACTCCTTGGAAAGCCTACGGGGCAGTTCTACTGTATCCTATAGGGTTGCTATGAGTTGGAATCGACTCAAGGGCAATGAGTTTGGTTTTTTTTTTTTTATTTTTTTTATTTAGTACTAATGGAGTTTGGTCAAGTAATTTTCTGCATCCAAATTAGCTGTTCATTTATTCCTTTACTCATTCATTTCTTCTTGTTTAGCATTTTACACTGACTGCCAATGTGTATATAGATTTTTTTCAGGAATTATTTGGAAAAGAATATGAGGATTCTTTGCATGAAATGGGTAAATATGAGGAAATAAAATCACGTATGATCAGTCTATCTATTTTAAAATATTAGTTTTTGTAAGTGAAGGAAAATATGTACTATTCCAAACATGCTTTTATTAGAGGACAAAGAAGCACTAGTTCTAACAAAATGGGTCTGTAATTTTCTTCTGAGGCCTGAATATTAATCCTGAATAGAAAATGATCTTTCCCTGGTTTTGGGTAAAGCACTTAATTTTCTAACCTCTATCCTAATCATTTAGAAAGCAAAGGAATGTGAACTAAAATTTATTCCAACTGACTTAAAGAAGATCCAAATAGTTTTAAAATGTAGCACAGATTTTTTTTTTAAAACTTAATACCATTGCATTATTCTATAATTTCAAAATCTGAATGATTATTCCTTTTTCTTTGAATTGGAAAAATGAGATATTTATAGTAAATAAATTTAAATGCAACTGGAAAGCAAGAAGGATTTTTTCCCCACATTAAAAACAAAAAACCCAAAAACCTAATTAGGAAAAAAATGTATGTTCTAGACCAGATTTTCAGTTCACTTTATTAAAAAAATCTTGGAAAACTGCGTAACTTACCTACCAACTCTTCTATTTAATTTTTAATTGGTTATATACTTAATTTTTAATACTGGTTTTATTGAGATATAATTCACATATCATAAAATATATTTTTAAAGTATAGAATTCCACAGTTTTTAGTATGTTCCCAGAGTTGTGCATCTATCACTACTATTTAATTACAGAACATTTTCATCACTCCAAAACGGAACCTGGTACCCATGAGCAGTCATCTCTCACTCCTCCTTCCTCCAGTTCCTGGCAACTACTAATCTATTTTTCTGTCTCTATGGATTTGACTATTCCTGACATTTCGTATAAATGGAATCCTACAATATGTGACCATTTGCATCTGACTTCTTTCACTTAGCATAATGTTTTCAAGATTCATACATATTGTAGTATATATCAATACTTCATTTCTTTTTATAGCTGAATAATATTCTATTGCATGAATATACCACATTATGTTTATCCATTCATCAGTTGATGAACATTTGGGTAGTTTCCACTTTCTGGCTATTATAAATAATGTTGCAATGAACACACAAGTTTTGTGTGGACATATATTCTCATTTCTCTTAGATATATTCCTAGAAGTGGAATTGCTGGTCATATGGTAACTCTGTATTTAACTCATTGAAAAACTGCCAAACTCGTTTCCAAAGCAGCTGCACCATTTTACATTCCCACAAGCAATACATGAAGGTCCAACTATCTGCATCTTTGCCAACTGAAAGGTTGGTGGTTTGAATCTAACAGCTGCTTCACAGGAGAAACGTGGCAGTCTGATTCCATAAAAATTTATAGCCTTGGAAACCTTATGAGACAGTTCTACTCTGTCCTACAGGGTCACTGTGAGTTGGAATTGACTTGATGGCAGTGGGTTGGTTTTGGTTAGTAGGTGTGAAGTACCATCTCATTGTGGTTTTGATTTGAATTTCCCTATATGACTAGTGATGTTGAACATTTTTTCATGTGCCTATTGTCCATTTATACATCTTCACTAATGTCTGATCAAATTCTTTGCCCATTTTTAATTGGGTTATTTGTCTTTTAATATATGAGTTCTTTATATATTCTGGATATAAGTCCTTTATAAGATATATTATTTCTAAATATTTATCTCCCATTTTGTGAGTTGTCTTTTTATTTTCTTGACAGTCTGCTTTGAGGCACAAAAGATTTAAATATTGATTGTGTCCAACTGATTTTTTAATTTTTTGCTTGTGTATTTGGTGTCTTATCTAAAACCACTGCCTAATCCTAGGTCAAGAGGATTTACTTCTATGTTTTCATCTAAGAGTTTTCAAGTTCTAGCTTTTACACTTAGGCTGACAATCCATTTTTAGTTAATTTTTGTGCATGATGTGAGGTAAGGGCCCAACTTTATTCTTTTGCATGACTATCCGGTTGTCCCAGCACCATTTGTTGAAAAGGCTATTCTTTTTCCACTGAATGGTCTTGGAACTCTTGTCAAACATCAGTTGACCAGAGACACGTGGGTTTATTTCTGGGCTTTGAATTCTATTCCATTGATCTATGTTTCTTTCATTATTCTGGTACCACACACTCTTGATTATGGTAGCTTTATAGTAAGTTTTGAAATCGGAGAGGGTGAGTGCTTTTTCTATGTTCTTTTTCAAGATTGTTTTGACTATAATGGGCCACTTGCATTTACATATGAATTTTAGGATCTGCTTGTTAATTTCTGTAAAAAGGTGGCTGGAATTTTGATAAGAGATTGTGGTGAATCTGTAGACCAACTTTTCTCTTGCTGCTTTCAAGAATCTTTGTTGTAGGATTTTGAGAATGTGATTATGATGTGCCAAGGTGTAAATCTCTTTGATACAGTCTTAGTTGGAGTTCATTGATCTTCACGGATGTGCAGATGAACGTTTTTCATCAAATTTGCTGAGTTTTCAGCCATTATTTCTTCAAATCCTTTTTCTTCCTCTTTCATCTCCTTTAGGGACTTCATTATGTGTATGTTGGTATGCTAGATGGTATCCCACAGGTCTCTTAGGCTTGTTCATTTCTTTACATTCCTTTTTGTTTCTGTTCCTTAAACTCGATCAACTCAATTGACCTGTATTCAAGTTTGATGATTCTTCATTTGCCAGTTCAAATTAGCTCTTGAACCCCCATCTAGTGATGTCTTTATTTTACTTATTGTACATTTCAATTCCATAATGTCTATTTGGTTCTTCTTTTTAAAAAAAAAATTCTTTTTCTCTTTATTGGTATTCTCTCTTTAGTGAGACATCATTCTCATACTTTCTTGTAATTCTTTATACATTATTTAGTTCTTTGAATATATTTATAATAGCTAATTTAAAGTCTTAATCTAGTATGTTTGATATCTGGTTTTCCTCAGACTTTTTATTGCTGGCTTTTTTCCTAAGTGTGGGTCATAATTTATTGTTTCTTTGCATGTCTCCTAATTTTTGTTGTTGAAAATTGGATATTTTAAATAATATTATGTGTCAGCTCTAGAGATCAGATTCTCCCCTCTCCTGAGGGCTTGTTATTGTTGCTCTTTGTCATTGTTGCTGTTTATTTTAAACCAAAGAATGAGCTTCTATTGAATGGATAACAATTATCTGTAAATAATTTGAGATTTGTACAATTTGGATTAGTTAATTTCTGACATCAGTGTTTATAACTTAGGGGTTAAGAAACTTGCATAAACTTTGTGAACAGTTCAAGTGATGGACTTTAGCCACATATTTGTTGAAGTGTGCATGAACGAGAAGCTTCGAGAGGAAGGCAAAATGAAGATCTACTAAATTCTTAATATGAGAATAAATGTTGTATTATATTAGATGTATAATTGCTGAATTTTTGAGTATTTCCTTGCCTTTCCATTTGCCCTCTTCCTCTTGCTGCTTTCTATTTTTCTCCTATGTTGCTCTATTTGCCTTTTCTTATAATGAGTGGGGCTGACCATCTTTTTATATATCATATTATTTATATTTCCTTGTGAATTGTCTGTCTTGTTTTACTCATTTTATTATTGGGGTTTTGGTCATTTTCTTACCGATTTTAATACCTCCTAATAAATTAACCCATTGTAGTATAAGTTGCAAATATTTTTCTCCTTTTTCATTTGTCTTTTGAATTTGGTTTTGGTGATTTTACCATGCAGATTTAAAAAATAATTTTTATGTTGTTAGCTTTATCAATCTTTTCTTCAAGGCTTCTGGGCTTTGTGTCTTACATAGAAAGTCTTCCTCAGTTTAATATTATTTTAAAAATTACTAGTGATTTCCTATAGAACTTTTACAGTTATATTCTTACTTGTAGATATTTTAGTTAAATCTTTTGGAACGTGATGGTGAAGAGTGCAAGAACTGGAGCCAGATGGTCTGATTCAATTGTTTTACTACCTAATAGTTGCATAACTTTGGTGAATTACTTACTCTCTCAGTATTTTAATTTCCTTACCTGTGAAATGGATATAACAGCAGCATCTTCCCCATAGGGATGTTATGAGGAGTAAGTGATTCAATAATATGTTTTTGGCATATATTAAGCTATCAAAACATGTTAGCTATTTTATGATCCATCTAGAACTTATATTTGTGTTAGATATGAAATAAGTAGCTTTATTTTTGGAATGCATTAAAGTAGTTTTTGAGGCCTAATGTATGTTTTGTTTTAATCAGTTGAACTTGTGCAATAAAAAAAAAGTGTATGATCTGTTTCTAGGGTTGCTATCTATTATTTAATTCTACCTTATTAATTAATTTTATTCTATTGAGAACTGGCCACTTGATCTATCACCTGCTAAGAATGGTGATTAAAACTTCCTATTATTAATAAGGTTAATTTTGTATTTTCTTGTATTTTACGTAGTTTTTACTTTATGTATGCGGATAATATGTTATTTGGCGCGTATATATTTATAATGGTTTCATTGTGAATTGTGCTATTTAAGGAAAGAAACAATAACAGTGCCCTTCTTTATCTCATTTGATAGTTTTTACTCTACATTAAACATTGTATGTTATTAAACTGTATGTATTTAACTTTTCTCAGCCTTTTATTTTTGGCCATTCTGAATTATTATCTTAGAAGTGTGTTTTATATATAGCCTAGAGTTGTTTTTTCTTTCTGATCCTATCTGAAATTTTTAAAATTCTTTTAAAATACTTTTCTTTTAAAAAATGAGTTTATCCTTTTGCGTTTATAAATATGGCAAATATACTTGGTGTTATGTCTGCCTTTTATTTTTGTTATAATTTATATATGTTAGTCTTAATTTTTAAAGTCTGTAACTATAGGGGAGCCCCGGTGGTGCAGTGGTTAAGCTTTTGACTGCTAACCAATTTGTATGTTTTTTATCTTTAGTGTGTTTATTCTGATAATTTGGAAGGTTTGTATTTTTGTTATAGGGTTTACCTTTAAAACCATGCTGCTATACAATTATTCAAATTTTCTATTTTTTAGAGTTTCTATTGATTTCTTACTACAATCAATGATAAGATCAATGTATTTTCTTTTCATCCTCTTCCTTTCTTTCTCCTTTACCACATGAATTTACTTGAGTTTATAATCCTCAGTGTGTGTTTGTATATGTTTATCACTTTTCTACTTAATTCATCAGCTTTAAATTGTATGTTTGATACTATAAGAATGACAAGAACATTGTTTTTAATGTGCTTTATTTCCCTTTAAATTTTCTACTTTTTTCTCTACCTATACTCTGTTTCCCTTATTGTTATTTCAGCATGTCTATTGTTTTCTCTGTGTATGTATGTTTATGGGTATGTTACTCCCAATTGTATCATCATTCCTGTGATATTTCCATTTTTTTCCTTGCTCCTTCTTGAGCTTTACCAGTGGCATTTCTTTATTTTTGTTGTTTTAGTTTTTTAGTGTTGTCTTTGGTCACAATTTTTATTTGCTCCATGGAAACATTTTTCTGGTGAGTAAGTTTTGCTTTTTAAAGTTTCTATTATTGTTTTTATTATTATTATTTTTTCTCCTTTTCTCATGTAGAGTCTTTGATACCTCCTTTTCTCATGTAGAGTCTTTGATATCTCCTTTTCTCAAGTAGAGTCATAAATATCCTGTGCTGAGTCCTTTTGACCACTCATCTTTGAACAAAGCGTGTTGTTTCTAGGCCAGCTATGCAAGATTTTTATACAGGGAAGATGCAAGAGCTAAGTTGCAGATAAGCAAGAATTTTCTCTATGGCCTTGGGATTTATGTATGCGTTCTTTTAGCCTTGACTTCTTCCCAGACAAAGGAGAGATGAAGCTTTGGGTCTGTCATAATGCTGTTTTCTTCTTCCTTTGTTGTTCACTGACATACTAATTCCTGCAAGTGTGACCCATCTGTGTGATTTGTCTTCCAGAACGACTCCCCTTGTTCTCAGAACCAAACTGCTTCCTTGAAAGCTCATACTGCCAATCTGTTCATCCCTTCCCATTATTAGAAATAAGGAATTTTAGTTTATACCTGAAGGGGGCCCTTTAACCTTCAATATCATGCTTTTCCTGAAGTTAGTAACTGCAGGTACTCTTCCTCCAAGCTTTCACAAACCCTATTTGATATTTAATGTTTTTTGAAGTGATTTCACCCATTTTTTGATTTGTGGTTTCATTTGTGTCTGATTTTTTTTTGAAGATGTGATATGTATTTCCATGTTTTATTTTTCTTATTAATTTTAGGTAACTTCTAAGAAGAGAAGAGGGGGCTCTAGATTTCTTCTACTTTTTGAAATTGGAAGGGTATCATGCTTTTTTATTAATGGACTGACTCTGTTATCCCTTTGATAGCTAGGTGGCCATGTTTCTACCATATGCTTCCTGTGACCATAACTGGTTTTATCTTGACAAACAACTTTTTTTCAGGCAAAATTATCCATTAGGATAGGCTGGGTTATTCAGAATTTTTCTCCAGGAATTTGAACTAAGTATTTGTGATCAGTTTGTCACACGCACTTGACCTGAAAGGTCACAGACTCAGCTGAGTAGCCACTGAGCTATAACTCAAATGAGTAAGTTGAGAAAAAGAGGATAGAAGACATGTATAGAACCAAGTAAGATGCAACAAAAAAGAGAATCAGAGTTAAAAGAAACTCTGTGATTTCTAAGAGACATAAAAAGCATCCTTAATCCCTAATTCTTTTCTGGTTCCCATGAGGCTTGGCTATGGTATGTCTTACGTCTTACTCTTCAATTCTGTGAGATTTCTTTTTTTTTTTTTTTTTTGTTGAAATCCCTCTTGATCCCTGTAGCAGGTTCAGAATGCCTTTGTTTCTTGCATCCATAAAAAAATAAAAGTAAAAAAGAGAATCTCCATACACAGGATGGATGACATTTAAATTAGAAATGTTAAAAATAAAAAAAATGGTTTCACATACATCGAAATAATAATTTGTATAATGAAAATTTTGCATGATAAATAAATTCCTGAAAACATCTGTCTGTATACTGAAGAATAAGAGCAGTCCCCAGATCACTACGTGATCCACTCCTGAGTGCGTCTTGAAGAATTTTTTGGTAACTCAGAACAGGTACAAATGGTTCTTACTTAGCCTTACTTTAGTGCAAGAAAAGGCTCGAAGTCTTTTCAATGATTTAAAAGCTGCACACACAGCAAGTGAAGGTGACTGTGATGAAGAATTTGCTATGAGTAGGGTTTCGTTCAATCATTTCAAAGTGAGGGCAAATTTGCAAACATTAAAGGACAAGTACAAGTTGTCCATAGTTGGATGATTGTAACCCAGGGTCTGCCTGTACTTATAAAGAGGTAAGGTAGATCCAAGGCTTCTAACCAGTTTATTCCAGTTCGAATCCCTGCTAATAATTTGCTTTTCTAAAAAGTTCCCAGGTGATTCTAATGCTGCTGATTAAGGACCTGTTCTGAGAACCACTATTAGAACAGTGGCTCTCAAAATTTATTATACATAAGAATCACCTGGGGATCTTGTTAAACTGTAGATTCTGATTCAGTATATCAGGAAAGAAAGAATAGACCAAAGGAGATGTCAGAAGAGACTCTGAAACTTATTCTTGAATTTAGAGTACCTAAAGAGATTGGAAGAAATGATGAAGTAAAAGATCTGAACAGAAGATTTCAAAGGGTGGCTTGAGAAGACAAAGGAAAGTATTACAATGAAATGTGCAAAAATCTGGAGTTAGAATACCAAAAGGGAAAAACACACTCGACATTTCTCAAGCTGAAAGAACTGAAGAAAAAATTCAGGCCTCAAGTTGCAATATTGAAGGATTCTATGGGCAAAATACTGAACGATGCAGGAAGCATCAAAAGAAGATGGAAGGAATACACAGAGTCACTGTACCAAAAAGAATTGTTCGATGTTCAACCATTTCAGGAGTCAGCAAATAATCAAGAACAAAGGTACTGAGGGAAGAAGTCCAAGGTGCACTGAAGGCATTGGCAAAAAACAAGGCCCCAGGAATTGACAAAATACCAACTGAGATGTTTCAACAAACAGAGGCAGCACTGAAAGTACTCACTCATCCACGCCAAGAAATATGGAAGACAGCTATCTGACCAACCAACTGGAAGAGATTCATATTTGTGCCCATTCCAAAGAAAGGTGATGCAACAGAATGAACAGGTTATTGAACAGTATTATTAATATCCCACGCAGTGAAATTTTGCTGACAATCAATGGAAAAAAAAAATAGGGACAACACTAGGAGCCCTAATACATGGCAAAAATAGTATATAAACCATAACTAACAATGTAAAAACACTAGAAGAGAAACTAGATAACTGTGAGCTCCTAAAAATCTAACATTTATGCTCATCAAAAAACTTCACCAGAAGAATAAAAAGAGAACCTATAGACTGGGAGAAAATTTTTGGCTATGACATATCTGATAAGGGTCTCATCTCTAAAATATACAAGTTACTGCAACATTTCAACAACAAAAAAGACAAATAACCCAATTAAAAAATGGGCAAAGGATCTGAACAGACACTTCACCAAAGAAGGCATTCAGACAGCTAACAGACACATGAGGAAATGCTCACTATCATTAACCATTAGAGAAATGCAAATCAAAACTACAATGAGATACCATCTCACCCCAACAAGGCTGGCATTAATCCAAAAAAACCACAAAATAATAAATGCTGGAGAGGTTGCGGAGAGATTAGAACATTTATGTACTGCTGTTGAGAATGTAAAATGGTACAACCCCTTTGGAAAATGATTTGTCATTTCCTTAAAAAGCTAGAAATAGAAGTACCATCCGATCCAGCAATCTCACTCCTAGGAATATATCCTAGAGAAGTAAGAGCCCTCACACAAATAGACATATGAACATCCACGTTCATTGCAGCATTTTTCACAATAGCAAAAAGATGGAAACAGCTTAGGTGCCCATCAACAGATGAATGGATAAACAAATTATGGTACATACACACAATGGAATACTATGCAACGATAAAGAACAATGAGGGATCTGAGATACATCTCACAACATGGATGAATCTGGAAGGCATTATGCTGAGTGAAATTAGTCAGTCACAAAGCACAAGTACTGTATGAAACCACTATTATAAGAATTCAAGAAAAGGTTTAAACACACAAAAAAAGCATTCTTTGATGTTACGACGGTGGGGAGGAGGGGGATGGGAATTCACTAATTAGATAGTAGACAAGGATCAACTTCTATGAAGGGAAGGACAATACACAATACAGGGGAAGTCAGTACAACTGGAACATAGTAAAAGCTAAGAAGTTTCCTGGATACATCCAAGCATTTTGAGGGACAGAGTAGCTGGTGCTGGTGCTTGGGGACCATAGTTTTGTGGGACATCTAGGCCAATTAGCATAACAAAGTTTATTAAGAAAATGTTCTACATCCCTCTTTGGTGAGTGGCATCTGGGATCTTAAAAGCTTACGAGCAGTCATCGAAGATGCATCAACTGGTCTCATCCTACTTGGAGCAAAGAAGAACGAAGAAAACAAAATACCCAAGGAAAATATTAGCCCAAGAAACTAAAGGACCACGTAAACCAGAGACTGCATCAGCCTGAGACCAGAAGAACTAGATGGTGCCCAGCAACCACCAATGACTGCCCTGACAGGAAACACAACAGAGCGTCCCAGACGGAGTGGGAGAAAAGTATGGAGCAGAACTCAAATTCATGTAAAAAGACTAAACCCAATGGTATGACAGAGACTGGAGGAACCCCAAAACTATGGTCCCTAGCTGTTCTGTTAACCCAGAACTAAAACCATTCTGAAATCCCACTCTTCAGACAAAGATTAGACAGGACTACAAAACAAAAAATAATACGTGTGAGGAGTGTGCTTGTTAGTTCAATCAGATACATGAGACCAAACGGATGGCTCCTGTCACGAGGCAGGATGGGAAGGCAGGAAGGGATAGGAACTGGTTGAGTGAATTCAGGGAACCCAAGGTGGAAAGGGGGAGTGTTCTGTCACATTGTGAGGATTGAACTAATGTCACAAAACCATATGTATATAAATTTTTGTATGACAAATTAACTTGAGGTGTAAACTTTCACCTAAAGCACAATAAATTTTTTTTTTTTTTATATTTTGCTGAAGATCATTGAAAAGCAGTTGCAGCAGTATATCAACAGGGAACTGTCAGAAATTCCAACCAGATTCAGAAGAGGGCATGGAATGAGGGATATCATTGCTGATGTCAGATGGAACTTGGCTAAAAGCAGAGAATACCAGAAATATGTTTACCTATGTTTTATTGACTATGCAAAGGCATTTGACTGTGTGGATAATAACAAATTATGGATAACACTGGGCAGAATGGGAATTCCAGAACACTGAATTGTGCTCATGAGAAACGTGTACATAGACTAAGAGGCAGTTTTTCAAACAGAAGAGAGGGATACAGCGTGGTTTAAAATCAGGAAATATGGACACAAGGGTTGTATTCTTTCACCCTACTTATTCAATCTGTATGTATGCTGAGGAAATAATCTGAGAAACTGGACTATCTGAAGAAGAACATGGCATCAGGATTGGAAGAAGACGCACAATCTGCGATATGCAGATGACACAACCTTGCTCGCTGAAAGTGAAGAGGACTTGAAGTGCTTACTGAGGAAGATCAAAGAATACAGCCTTCAGCATGAATTACACCTCAACATAAAGAATACAAAAATCCTCACAGCTGGACCAATAAGCAACATCATGATAAACGGAGAAAAGATTGAGGTTGTCAAGGATTTCATTTTACTTGGATCCACAATCAACACCCATGGAAGCAGCAGTCAAGAAATCAAAAGATGCATTACATTGGGCAAATCTACTGCAAAAGACCTCTTTAAAGTGTTGAAAAGCAAAGATGTCACCTTGAGGACTAAATTGCATCTGACCCAAGCCATGGTATTTTCAATCGCCTCATGTGCATGTGAAAGCTGGACAATGAATAAGGAAGACTGAAGAAGAGTTGATGCATTTGAATTATGATGTTGGCGAAGAATATTGAACGTAACATGGACTGCCAGAAGAACTGAATACTTAAGAGTGTATTCCAATGATGATTTACTAAATGAGAATGGAAGAGTACAGCCAGAATGATCCTTAGACGGGAGGATGACGAGACTTTGTCTCACTTACTTTGGACATGTTATCAGGACGGACAAGTCCCTGGAGAAGAACATCATGCTTGGTAGAGTGTCAGAGAAAAAGAGGAAGACCCTCAATGAGATGGATTAATACAGTGGCTGCAACAGTGGGCTCAAACATGGCAACAATCGTGAGGATGGCACAGGATAGGGCAGTGTTTTGTTCTGTTGTGCATAGGTTCTCTGAGTCGGAACAAATTCTATGGCACCTAACAACAACAACAACAACATATCTGGAGTGGAAATGCACATTCTCAGCAGGGGTTTGAGCTGGAATGAAGTGCTTTGAAGCCCTGGATAGGTCATGTATAGTCCACATTAATATGAGTTCATCCCAGAGAGGGTATGTTGATTTGGTGTGGGACAGCAAGTTAATTAGTGTAGTAAATTAGTATGGCACACAGATGACAATACTGTATCTAAAGTAATTTATTGGTATTAATTTCTTCATTTACTAATGCACAAAGTTCACCTGTTAAAATGGATGTTCTAATATATACTATAAATTGCTTCTGAACTTGCACTTTTTTTTAAATTAGCTGTAGTTAAATTTTGTGAGGGTGCTGGAGAGAATCTTTGCCTCTTAACCTTGCATGATTGAGTATTTGTGTTTTTTATATATATAGGGAAGGAGACACTGCCAACACTAGATAGAATTATGAAGAATTACTTGTCTTCTGGTGTCTTTAGGCTCCCCTATGTTTGAATTTTCTTTGCTGCAAAGCTTATCTTCCTTATCCCTGTCTTAAGTGTTCAGGGCCCAGGAATCTTTCCCTTTCAAAAGTTACTCTTAGGGAAAGATCTAAAACCTGTTTATACTAAAAGGCTTAAGGAACTGCTAAAAAATGTTTTATTATTAATATTATTTTAAATATGTCTAATATTTATTTAGAATTTTATACTTTGAAAAACAATTTCACATCATTTGTTCACTGCTGCAACTCTTCACGGTAGGTGCAATTCCATTTCACAGATGAGGAAACTGAGACTCAGATACTAAAGTTGGGATTTGGATTCAAGTTTCTAAATTCTAACTTTTCATAGCAATAGCTGTCTTATGACTGTATTACAATTTTACAGATAAGAAAACTTGAGCTAATAAAATAAGTCTCCAATTATAGAATTTCTGGTATCACTGAGCATGGTGAGTGGGACGATTAGTACTCTTGAAATCATACCACTTGGGGGATTGTCTTTGTTGAGGAATAATGCTCTACTTGAACATCAAAGCACCAAATTTTATTGCCTTTGACGATGGTGAGATTGGGGAATGGGGTAAAAAGAACTTCCTATGGTGACTCTATCACTTTACGGAACCTAGATTTATGTTGTGACTTTGACAAAATAACATCAAATGTATACTTGGTAATAGTGGAGAGAAATATGCTGATGCTGTTTCGGAAAAATGGTCCTCTCAAGATTGTGTTTCCAAGTCAGAGGGAGTATGTTTTCCCATTAATCTGGTGAAAACATAAATTAGTCACTTTTGCTCTCAACTTTGAGAAGAAAAAATAGCTCTAAATGAGTACTTAAGAGTATATGTCAGCGATGATTTCCTAAATGAGAATGGTAATAACCATTGCTGAGTGATTTAATTCAAATATAATATTTCGAATTCCTGTTACAAGTTTTTTTCATATTTTTATTTTTCCACAATATCTTTTAAAACATTGTACACATACGTATAGAACTAAATTATTTAAATTAAAAAAATTTGAATACCATTACATTTAACTTAACCAGAGGTTACTTTGTTGATAATCTCAGCAATCCAGAGACAATTTAGGATCATGGAATAAGCCAAAGTAAGGCTTCTAAATGATTAAAATAGGTTTCTAAAAGTACGTCTTTAAAACTCTTGAGTTTTCTTCATAGGGGAGATGTGCTTAGAAAAGACCTACTTATCTTGTATAGGTATAGTTCTAACAAATGTTTGATTATTTCATTTTCTGGACTGTAAGAGAATGGAAAGATGAACTCAGAATTTGAGACAGTGGTGGGGTCAAGATACTGCATTTAATAGACAGAGAAACTAAGCTTAAATAAGTTTACCAACATGTCCAAAGTCACACTGTGGAAAGTCAAACAAAGTCACACAATTAGGATTGATACTCAAGTCCACCTGATTCTGATGTCTGTACCACATAGTACAAAGATGCGCAATACTTGGTACTTTTCCTGTAATTACCAGCACTTGTAATGATGAGCAACACTTTTCCCCCTTCTTCTGTTACAGCACTCCCCTTCCTTTGGGAAACTAGTTCTTAACCACTCCAACTGATGGAACTGCTATCACCCAGCCACAGTGATTGGTCCAAGGAGGGAGCATGTGACCCAAGAAAGGATAATTAGAGCCCTTTCTTATGTTTACGTACTGAACCAGGGAGTAAGAAGTCCTCCTGATCCTTTAGGATTGCTGTGATAGGATAATGTAAGCCTGAAACTGAATAACTGATAATGTAAGCCACATCACCCTCCCTCCACGGACATGGAAGAAGACATCCAAAGTAAGAAAAACCAGGTCAATACAGACAGAAACAAAGAGGAGGAATGAAGAGCTTCTTGTTGATAGAGAGAAAAAGCTTCTGAATAGAGATTTCTTATAGTTCAGTGAACCAATACACCCCCTCATTTGCATGAGCTTATTTGAGTTGGATTTCAGTTACTTACAACTGAAAGTAATGAAGAGAAGGGAAAATTTCATAAGTTACTTCTTTTAAAAATCCAGAAAAAAAGGTACTCTATTGTAGTGAGCTTCTACTGAAAGAAATTTCAGTTATAATTTCTTAGAGAGGCTGAAAAAAGTGAAGTAACATTTTATTTGAAAGATATCTTGAAAACGTGACATAGTAGGTAGTGATACTCATGATTCACTATTTACTAAAAAACTTACCACCATCGAGTCGATTCCAACTCATAGCAACTCTAGGACAGAGTAGACCTGCCGTATAGGGTTTCCAAGGCTGTAAATCTTTACGGAAGCAGACTGCCACATCTTTCTCCTATAGAGTGGCCGGTGGGTTCCGACTCCTGACATTCTGTTAGCAGCCGAGTGGTTTAATCACTGTGCAACCTGGGTTCCTTCACTAGACTTGTCTAAAACACAAAGGGAAATATTTTTGACTGAATACTTTGACACCTTTATAAAGACATATGATTTTTATTCCTTCTGCTTGGAAAGTTCTTCTCCTTAACACTAAAACAGCTCCCTCTCATGCTTCATTGATGTTTCTGCTCCACATCTCAGTAAGACTTTTCCTGATTATCTAAAAAGTTCCCTACTTACTTTTTATCTTCTTCCTGATTTACTGTTTATTTCATGAAATGTATAAATATCTGACACTGTGTAGTTTATATACTGGTTTATTTGCTTGTCACTGTCTCCCATACTTGAATATAAGCTCATGAGAACAGGGATTTTTGTCTCAATATTACTAAGTGAGTCTTTTTAGGTAGAATATTTGCATAATTAAGTATGGCAAAAGTAAGGGTAGCAGATAGACTAGTGGCTAGCTTTGATCAAATCCACATCCTTCTCTTCCTGGGTACATGCCGAGTCTATAGTTCTTAGTCTACAGCTGTAGCTGGGCATGGTCATGTGATAAGTTTTGGCCAATGGGATGTGAGTAGGAGTGATGTACGTCTCTCCTAGGCCTGGTCCATAAAACCTCCTGTGCATAGGGTGATCATACATCTTAGTGTGTTTAGGACAGTTATGGATTCCACCTGTTGTCAGGACTGGTTAGTGAGCCTTTCATTCCTTAAAGTATCCCAATGTAAACAAATTGTATAAGCAACTTACTTTTGCATGACACCATACTAGGGCTTTCTTCTTTGGCAGCTTGTTGTGGCAAAGCCCTGTTACCCTGAAAGTTGCACATTGAAGGTTGTGTAGTCATAAGAAGGAAGGATCCTGGATCTTTGAATCACTACTTCAGAGAAAGCTGCCCATCTACTCATGTTTTATTTTAACTGGGCAAGAAGAAAATTTATTTTGTGCTTGAGCCATTATACGTTTTTTTGGATTTGTTTGTTACAGCAGTTAGCCTACCCTGGCTAATATAGAAATCCAAAAGTCAAATTGTTAGTGTTCAGAATATAAAATTAGGAAATGTAGATGATCATTTCTAACTGATGCAAACACAATTTCACTTTCTAATTGTAAATTATTTTAAAAGACCTACTGAATCAAATCAGGTATAATATTTCAATATTGTATGATTTGTTTTATAATGCCAATGTTGTTAGTAAAAATCAACACAAATCATAGTAAATTGAGCCTGGGCTCCCTGTTCCCACAGGGCTGGTTAATATGGCCATTCTCCTGTGGAACTTTCCATGAGCATGTAGGAAAATGTTGTATGATGGCTGGAATAATTTGATTACTGTATGTTCATCAGCTGGAAAGTCTAATCATAATATTCTTTTTGTCTTCATTTTATCCCTTGACAACCAATTCATGAGGCCAGTCAAGCTGAATCAAATTTTTCTGGAAGGCAGAAGTCTTGCAAACTGTCTCTGACACCATCTGCTGCACAGAGAAAGAAAATATGGTCTGCTAATTGGTATGTTATGAAATAGCTGAAAGGCTGAATGGTGGTGGTATTAGAACTGGTGGATTTCTGTGAGACCTCAGATTCTGGCAGATGCTAGAGAGTGCATTGTAGTTGGCCCTAGAATTATGAGAGAACTGCTTACTCAAAGTCTTTCAGCCATTATAGTTATCCAGACAGAGGAACAAAAGCACATTTCTTTTAGGCAATTATATGCACCTTAATTTTTAAGTTAAATTAACACATGCTCACTGAAACTATATCCAAAGAATACAAAATTGTATAAAGGACAAAGTAAGTCTCCTTCATCCCCCTTCTGATTCCTCACAAGTAGCCATTGTTCAAAATTTTGTTTGCATGTAGACATTTTTAAGTAAGCAGTTGATACAGTTCTGTAACTCTCTCTCTCTCTCTTTAATGCAACAACATGCTGTGACCATCTTTACTTGATGGGAAATAAAAATTTACTTCATTCTTTTTCCCGTGTGTGAATGCACCATACCTTATTTTTACCAGTTCCCTTATTTATGGACTCCTCTGATGGTTTCGTTTTTTGGCTATTATAGTCAATATTATGATGGTGCAGTAAATGTCCTAGTAGCTTATCTTTTTGTATCTGTGGGAGTATATCTGTGGAGATATATTCCTAGATGTTGAATTGTCAAAGTCTAATGTTTTTAAGAATTTATAATATTGCCAAATAATCTTTCAAAATGTGCCAATTGTATTCCAATCAGAGTATATGAAGATTATTGCTTCTTCATATGTTTGCCACTGAAATGTTGGTTGGGGGCTTTGTGTGGGGAAGGAGGCATTTTCACTGTGGCAACCTCCAGTATCAATACGTACAGAATTCTTCCCTCCTAAAGTCATTTGGGCCCCTGCCTGAAGAGTGTAAATCTGTTTGTCAGTCTTCTTGGAAGTAGGACAAGGGGAAATAGTCTGGGACCCCTCCTTTCAGTATGCAGATTTTTTTAATGCCCAACTTTTCACTCTTGAGCTTCGACCTCTCTCCCAACTCAACCACTCCAGGGGTGCCTAAGTATAGATCCTCTAAGTTTAATTTATCCGAAGTAAACCTCCCATCTCTGTGGTGGAGCTGGACATTGCTGACTATGTGGTGGTTGCTGGGCTATGTGGGAGGAGACACGGCTTTGATCCAGGCTTTTTTTCCTGTGGCTCATGCTCACCTTCTGAGGCACCTTCTGGCTCCATGATCCTTTAAGTGGAGTGGGATATGGAGTTTTCCCCCCATATTTCTCTAAATAATTATGTTTTGTAGACTTAAGAACTTGCAAACATATGCACAAAAACTAAAAAAAAAAAAAATCTTTTTTTGCAAAAGTGTAACCTTTGTCACATATTAGTCACATGCTTATTATTATAAGCTTCTGGATTCCTTGGATATTTTAAAGAAGTACTTTAGCTTAAAGGTAAAGGCCAGTATTCAGTACTTTGGTGTTGTGCTTGTAACTACTTCTGTCAGCAGATATGTTTTTAAATTTGCCTTGAGTAAAATATTATATAACACATGACACCTTCCTATTGAATGTGGACTAACTAGTCCAGGTTTTTCTTCTGGTGAAAGTTATTAGAAGGAAGTAGTTACTATGATCTATCATTCTCATGAAACAAAATATTAGAATATTGTCTGCAAATCTGATATTACTAGGACAATGGAACAATCACTTTTATAGGACTAATTATAAAGTTGACATAATACTACAGAGTTTTCATAAGAGTCGGGATAAGATTACATATCACATTGGCACTCTATCTAAATTAGCACATATTCAGCAGGGGATGAAAAGAGAAATTGAGAAATTCTAATTTGAACCAGGATGATATAAAAGTTATATTTCTTTATATATGTTAGTAATATGTTTTATCCACATTGTAAACAACAGAAATATCATGTAGTTGATAGAAAAAAGAAGATGGATCAATATTATTTGTATTCTACCAAAACTCTAGGTAAGCTTAAACAATGTAATTATTTTTTCAGTTCGAATAAATCTCCCTCTAAAGTAATAGGATGAGCAGGTATAGGTAAAGATATTTTGAGGCAAGTCTTCAGTCAATATTTGAATTTGTTGTTCAATATACTAAATGTTTACCAAAATAAAGAATCAGTACATATATTCCTGTGCTTATTTTGGTTGTTTCATTAAAAAACCTTTGAAATCATTTTATCATAAGCAATAACAAATGTGTCTTGGGACACAGACTGAAAAGGTAGCCTCAGGCTCTGTACTTCTTATTGTTGCCATAACAAGTTACTATGAACTTAGTAACTTAAAAACAACACAAATTTATTATCTTTCCGTTCTATATAAGTCCTACATGGACCTCACTGGACTAAAATCAAGGTGTCAGCAGGACTGCGTTTCTTTCTAGAGGCTTTAGAGGAGAACCCATTTTCTTGCCTTTTCAAGGTTTTAGAAGGGCTGTCCATACTCCTTGGCTTATGATTGCCTTCCTCTATCTTCAGAGCCAGCAATGTGGAATCTCTGATCCTGCTTCCACTGTCACATGTCTTTGGGATGAGAAGGGTTCTCCTCTTTTAAGGATTTGTGTGATTAGATTGTGCCGCTTGGATAATCCAGGATAATCTCCCCATGTCATTGTCTTTCACTATAGTGCCATCTACAAAGTTTCTTTTTCCATGTAAGATAACATGTTCATAGGTTCCAGGGATTAGAACTTGTACATCTGCCTTTTAAAAAATATGTGACCTTGGGCAATTTACAAAATCTCACTTTTCCAATATGTAAAATGAGAATAATAATAGTAACTAATCTTAGAGGGTTGTTTGAGAGAATTAAAATAGGAATGCACATAAAGTTCTCTGGGAAGAGCTATTGTTTATTAACAATTTCAATACGAGTAACGTGTTGATAATATAGCTATTGGGAAGCAAGGTGCTGGATGAGGCACTGCTTGTCCTTTCCTTCATGTTGTTTTCTAAGTTAGTATCTCTTCTTCAGACTTTACAGTGCTTCCTTCTGTCACATCTCTTCTGCTTACACTGCATTGTATTCATAGTCATTATTCAACCCTGAGGCAGCTTCTCAATACTCAGAATGCTTCTAGCTATCAATTTTTCCTCCTCAAACTCCAGCTCTCCAACAGCTCAAGCTGGTAAAAAATAGTCTGTTTCTGAACATGGGAAGTGTCATCCTACAGAGCTCGTTTCAGGAATTTGGAAGTATCACAAGATATTTAAAAGGTGTTTTTTTTCCCCCCAAAATACTATATATTAGGATTTTTGTTAGCGCTTGGAATAAATATCTACTACAAAGAATTTTACTTGGATCCACAATCAATGCCCATGGAGGCAGCAGTCAAGAAATCATATGAAGTATTGCGTTGAGCAAATCTGCTGCAAAAGACTTCTTTAAAGTGTTAAAAAGCAAAGATGTCATTTTGAGGACTAAGGTGCCATGGTGTTTTCCCAAGCCATGGTATTTTCAATTGCTTCATATGCATGAAAAGCTGGACAATGTATAAGGAATCCCGAAGAAGGATTGATGCCTTTGGAATATGGTGTTGGCAAAGAATATTGAATTTACCATGGACTGCCCGAAGAACAAACAAGTCAGTCTTAGAAGAAGTACAGTCAGAATGCTCTTTAGAAGTGAAAATAGTGAGACTTTGTCTCATGTACTTTGAACATGTTATCAGGTGGGACCAGTCCCTGGAGAAGGACATCATGCTTGATAAAGACGACATCATGCTTGGTAAAGAAATACCCTCAACAAAATGGATTGACACAGTGACTGCAACAATGGGCCCATACATAGCCCATTGAGGATGACGCAGGACCAGGCAGCATTTTGTTTTGTAGTGCATAGGGTCACCATGAGTCGGAACCTACTCAACAGCACCTAAAAACAACAACAACAAAGAGATCAGAATCTAGATGGGAAGATAAGTAAAAAGACAATTACAAAATAGTGGGCCAGGTACAATGATAAACCTGGTGAAGCTATAGGAAAAGCCAATCCCTCCTGGGTAGGTAGGCCAGGGAAGGTTCTCTGAAGGAAGTTTTGCACAAGTTGAGCCCTCACTTGGCTTCCAGGATGACCCACTCTTGGTTTACCTTCTACTTTACTCACCACTTCTTCTCAGTCTCTTTTGTTGGGGTCTCTTCATCTCCTGATCACTACTCTCTGTCTCTGCTTTCTCCCTTTGTGATTTTACTCTGTCTCATGGCTTTAAGTATTATTTATAGGCTGAGATCTTTCATCTTCGTCTCTAACCCATACTACTCCTTTGACATTCACCCTTGTATATTGTAATATCTACCCAATGTCTCCACTTAAAGGTGTATCAGGTGCCTCAAACTTGATATATTTAAAAACGAACTCTTTCTCCCCCAAACTTGCTCCTTCTCCATTATTTCCCATCTCATTCCCTAGATTTCCATTCATTCTTTTTAAAATAGTACATTTTTATGCACCAGACCTTGTTCTCAGTATAGATAATAAAGTATTCTATCAGCAAATCCTCATAGCCCTAACTCTAAAATACTGGTGGACAGAATCAAATTAATTCCCACTGTCTCCACTGCTATGTCACCAGTCCAATGCAAGCCATCATTGTGTCTTAACTGGAATTTTGCAATGTCTTAATTAGTCTCCTTGCTTCTTTCCTTGTCCCCCTATGTCTGTTCTCCAAAAGGCAAACAGAATGCTCAAATCTTTTCATTCTCAAAATCCTGCAATATCTTCCCGTCTTACTCAGAATGAAAACTCAAGTTCTTACAATGGTCCATAAGGATCCTCCCTACCTTTTTAATCTGATTTTCTGCTGCTCTTTCCTTCATTCATTCTGCTTAGGCACACTATTTCCTGCTATTCCATAAACATGTCAAGACACTTCTTGCAGGGTGTTTGCACTTGTTCTTGTCCCTAAAACTCTCTTCTCCCAGAGAGTCTCACAGTGTCAGGTCTTGGCTCAAATGTGAGCTTCTTAGTGAACCTTCCTGACCACTGTATTTCAAGTTGTATGCGCCACATTTTATCCCTTTCCCCCCATTAGAACATGAGCTTTATGAGGGCAGAGATCTAGTTGTTTTATTCACTGCTATAGTCTCAGCTTTTAGAATAGTATTTGGAGCATAGCTTGAACTCAATGAATATTTGCTAAATTAACTCATGGGCAGAGGTTACCTAGATGAAGAAAGAAAGGCAGGGAAAGAGGAAAGGTGTTTCTACATCTGAAATGGCATGGGAAAGGATAGAGAACAGGCCATAACAGAGAATACCCTACATGGTGTTCTGGATGAGAATGGCTGTGTAGCAGAGTGGAGGGGAACACTACAGGGGAAGCGCTGAGACAGGAGATTGGGCCTGGATTACCTGGAGCTGGGCAAAGCATTTAATCTCCTGTCCTTCCATTCGTTCATTTCCAGAGTGGGTGGTTTGTACCCACTCACTCTAAAGGGTTACTTCAAATCTCCGTTTTTATAATTCTATAGATGATGAAGTTGTTAGTTTCCATTAAATTATAAATTGCACTATTTTGATTAGGTTTCTAATAACTTGGAAAAGATGATTAGAATTCTATGTGTCACATGATAACTTAATGTTTCATCAAATTGAGATTCATTTTTCAAGAGAGCAGTCTGATTTTAACATATCAAGGATAATTTCAGTTTATCCTGGTGTAAAATTTCCATGCATACACACACATACACACACACACACAAAACCCTACAAGTGGATAAAAACAAGTAAATCACTTAACCAGAATCATAAATTCAAGGTGAGTTAGTAATTAACAGTGTTGATTTTTAAAAGCTATCAGAAATAGTTGATATTTGAGAGCTAGGAGTAACATAATAAATTTATAGTTATTCAGACTTTTATTAGGAATTGCTCTAATTTTGGTCTTTGGGTTTTAATAAAATTCTACAGATGTGAGAGACAGTCAAGATGAAATATAGTAAGGTACATTTTGAAAAGGGATTCTAAAAGAGTCAATATATTGAAGTTTTTTTTATTATTAGGATAGTGAAGATTCATAACTTTTTTCAAGCATTTGGCATTTGAAAGGGAATTATGAAAGGGATTCTGTCAAATTAGCCTCTATATCCACTGGGGATTGAAAGAGAAGTAGGGGGCTTAATTTTCAGCAAGAGGAAGAATTCATTTAGCTAATTTTTTTTTGTCCGAATTGTGATTAAACATTGTAAGAGTCGACAGAGAGCCATTAGAAGTCCCCTCCTATTAAAAAGCAGTGAGTAGAGATGAACTTAAATCCTTATTCACTTGAATATACATTCTCATGCCATGATTCTCTGATGATCTAAGGATTCTTGCATTTCTCCAGAGTTAAAAGCATTAAGGGAAGATGTATTTGTTACAAGATTTTTTTTTTTTCATAAAGCATTGTTTTTCTTTCATCCTTTAGATAAAACGCAACACACATTGTCTGCTTTGATATCTAAACAAGCTTATGGTCATTCATGCTAAAAAGAGTTGTGAGAGGCCTTGAAAAGCCATCTTTTTTTTTTCCTCCTTTCTCTTCTGGTCCTAGGGTAAATGTAAAGTGTGTTTGAGAAGCTGCTGTAAAGTGTGTTTGAGAAGCTGCTGTAAAGTTGTGTGGGCCGCTGTGTTCTCTGACAGCACGCTCCACGGCCTACTAATGCCTCTGAAGGGACAAGGCTAGACTTGTGGCACTTTCCATGTTTGTTTCTAAAACTAGCTACATGAATAAACAGCTTCGGTGAGCTCTTCAAGTGATTCCAGAGAGTGGAAGTTCTGCCTATTGTTCTACATTAGAGCAACTTTTAGCAGACGTGTAAGAGCATTTCTCAGTCTCAAAACAGAAACGTAAAATAAATTCAAGCCTTTGAATTTTTGGCAAGTCCTTCAGCAAAAACTTAAATGACTCTCCTTTTCAAGTGGACACATCTTGAAATGTCCTTTTAGGTTATGGATGTTAAGTACAGAGAACCAGAGCTCACATCTTTCCAAGTTTAGAGATAGGAAACTATTGTCTTCCTAGGGTGTTTGCCTGGCATCAACGGAGCCCAGGGTTGCATGGTGTGTGTGTTCTACCCTTGTAGCAGTCAGGGCTGCTGTAGTAGCTAATAAGGAAAGACAAGCAGATAATTAAGTATTTGGAAATTAAAAAGAGGTTGCAGGAAATGTGGGAGCCATCATGGTAGTGAAGGCAAGTTCTAGAGATGTGAGATTCTAATTCTGACTCTGCTACTTACCTTCCATCTTCCAAGTCCCTGGGCTGGCAAATTTCTCCTGTCTCAGTTTCTTCATTTATCAATAAGGAATGATAAAAATAACTATCTCCCAGAAATTGTTATGAGAATTAAACAAGACAATGAATGCAAAGTGACTATTACATGATAAGAATTCAATATGTTAACTGTGACAGCTAATATTGAGGAAACCAGCCGCTCCTTGGAAACCCTAAGAGGCAGTTCTACTCTATCCTATACGGTCGCTATAGGGTCACCATGAGAAGGAACAGACTGGACAGCAATGGGTTTTTTTGGGTTTAGGCCAAAGAATATTATGAATGACAAAAATCTGTGGCTGAATTACCTGTTTTCACAAGACATTTGTGAGCTGTTAGCCTTCTGCAGAGCAATCCTGGGTAAGTGGCACTCTGTGGTTAGCTGGCTATTACTTTTTGCAGCTATGCATTTGTACCTGTTCCCAGAGGGCCCTTTTTTTAGACTCACTGTTTGAAGTGCTACTGTTGATGGTCTCTTAAGGATGCAGAGTCCTGCCCAAGGACTTTGGTGCAGGCTTGCCCGATCAAGTGGGGCATAGTCTTCTGTCCTCAGTATTATGCAACACTCAGGAGTTTCCAGCTGCCTTCTTGCCTTTTACTCCTGGCCTCATCCCTGCGAGGCAGATGGGTAATTAGCATGGAGTTCTGTGGCTAACCAAAAGGTCAGCAGTTTAAATCCACCAGCCACTCCTTTGAAACATTATGGGGCAGTTCTACTCTGTCCTATACGGTCGCTATCAGCCGGAATAGACTCAATGGCAATAGGTTTGGTTTGGTTTTTTGGTTTTAGGGGAGAAAAGGAACTCGCCCAGCAAATAAGAATGTGCTCCATGACATTTTGGTTAGCAGCTGAATGCCTAACCACAGTGCCACCAGAGCTCCATGAATGTGATAGAGAATCTAATTGTCTGCTGCCTCCTTTTTAGAAACCCAAATACGCTGTGCAAATATTTTTCAGCTCCTGAAGTTCATCAGTGGTAGAATTCAAGTTCTTTCTTTTTTAAATAATTTATCCCAAAGGAAGTTTTTCTCATTAAAAACAACAAAAATGTGCAAACTTGCTGGTTTTCTATGATGAACTCTATTCTCTTTCATATTGTTTAAATAGTTGTAGTTGGAGAAGAAAACAAAAACCACCAAATCTTGAGTTTCTGAGTATTATAGCTACTTTATGATTTTCTTTGACATTCGGGAGAGAAAGCTAACGTAAGGTGACAATACTCAGATCTTTATGTTAAATGTTCGACCATCCTCTCTTCTCTCTATGCCCCTCAATTCCTGTGCATTCGCAGAATCTGAGATATTGATTCAGGCACAGTATGTAGAAATAATAATAGCCCATACTTGTTGAGTGCTTACTATATGCTATCTAGGCTTGTAGAAGACATCATGAAAAATAAGAAAAATAAAAGCTTGCTGCCTCTTAATGTTTCTTGTAGTGAAAGCTCAGTGACCCACTTTATCTTTTTTAGTGGAGGGAGGGAGGCTAGTGAACTTACCCCTGGTGAAGTGAGAGCATTACTGGTCTGGATGGGTGTCGACTTTGCTTTGAAAACAAGATGCTAGTTTACCACGCTATTCAATTATTTTTAAAAGTTCCTGGGTTCTTGGTGGCTAATTTTAAACGTTGCTCAATTTTGTCTTCTCTTTCAGTCCACTTCTGGGCTTTTATTTTAGGTTCAGATTATGTAAGCCAATATGATTATTAGTTTAACTACTGTACATTTTGAAAATTTATCTCGTTAAAACACTAAAATGCATTTCAAAGACAAATGCAAATTGGCTTTAAGATTGTCTGAAGTTTCGTTTAAGAAAGAGGACTATTGACTGTAACTCCAAAATGAGGGGAAAAAAAATACTACATTCAGCAATTTCTGGGGGGAGGGGCAGTTAATATGAGCAAAACACCATTCTAGAAACTGAAAGAAAGTATAGCATTTTTCTCATCAACAATCACCTTTTAAAAATTCTTCTATTTTTCCCCTTGATTTGTCCCTTTAAAGATTTGCATTCCACCCCTCACCATCTTCATGCTCTCATTGGACAGTTTCTGCTCATGTTTGAGCTGCTGTCCCTACAAACAGTATTTGACTTAAGGATGATTTTATCCAAACCTAGTGTTCATGGAAACATTGCACTGAAAACTGTCTGTATAGGAGACCACAAGTAGCCATGTTTTAATTTGACGAGGCACACCAAATACTTCTTTTCGTGTGCTCTTTGGAGCATCATCCTGTACTAGAAAGTAAACTCCAAATTGGTAGGATTGCACTCTGTGTTTTACTTCCCTGCAGTGACACCAACAGGCAACCAGTAATGATTATGCTCAATGTCTCATCTTCAGAACAACCTCTGGAAGATAGCTTCAGTGACTTCAGTATGTATAAAATAAGTAGATATTTAATTTTCACTCTTTTCTATCCCAAAGGAGCCCTGGTGGTGCAGTAGTTAAGAGCTACGGCGAGCTATGTCTGCTAACCAAAATGTTGGCAGTTCGAAACCACCAACCTCTCCTCGGAAGCCTTATGGGGGCAGTTCTACTCTGTCCTATAGGGTCGCTATGAGTCAGAATCAACTCAACAGCAATGGGGGTTCTATCCTCAAACATCTGATGTCTGATCTCAAATAATACTCAGGAAGAATAGATTTAAACAAAGTTTAAGATTAAGGTAAAAAGATAAGGGTAATAGGATGATGGGTATTTAAATTCATTAAAACATGGGGAAAAAGAAGGTGAAAGAATAAAATGTTCAAACAATTACGTGACTTTTCACAATTGAAGTATTACTTTTGAGTATTATGCTATATGAAAACTAAAAATTCTAATAAGTAAATGTAAACAATTAACTTCAGTATACCAACAACAACCAAACCTGTTGCCATGAAATTGATTCCACGAGTTTCAGAGTAGAACTGTGCTATATAGGGTTTTCAATGACTGTAATCTTATGGAAGTAGATTACCAAGTCTTTCTTCTGTGGAACCATTGGGTAGATTCCAGTGGTCATCCATTTTGTTAATAGTTGAGTGCAAGCGGTTTGTGCCATCCAGGGAAGCCCACTTCAATACAAACCAAAACCAAACCCATTGCTGCTGAGTTGACTCTGACTCATAGTGACCCTATAGGACAGGGTAGAAGTGCCCATAGGATTTCTAGGGCTGTCATCTTTACAGAAGTAGACTGCCACATCTTTCTTCTGCAGAGTGACTGGTGGCTTCAAACTGCAGACCTTTTGGTTAACAGCCAAGCGCTTAACCACTGTGCCACTAGAGCTCCTTAATTTCTATATAAACCAAAACCAAAACCAAACCTGTTGCCGTCGAGTCGAACCCGACTCATAGCGACCCTATAGGACAGAGTTTCCAAGGAGCGCCCAGTGGATTCGAACTGCTAACCTTTTGGTTGGCAACTGTAGCTCTTAACCAACACTCCACCAGGGTTTCCCAACTTCAAATAATAGAGAACTTCAATATAGGCCTCTATTATTTTATGTATGAGAAAAATAGAAAAAATGTTACAACTTATTTTAAGTTTTTGCCAGACCTAAATGATTTAAAATTTTGGATTTGCTTGGTCTAGACCAATGAACTTAAGGTAACTTGAATGTATTTTTATATGAAATATGAAATGAAAGGAAAATCAAATTTTATTAACACATTAGATGCTATTATAGAACTCTATCCATTCATGCATGAGCATTTTAAAAAATGTAAAACACGAAACTTTGAACCTAGTCATTTGTTATATTTCCAAATTCCCACCAGATGGCAGAATTCAGAGCATTTTAAAATACATGCTTGGATAGGTAGCTAGAATTATTTTAAATCTTATAACTAGATTAAGCGCAAATCCTGTTTTCTGATCAGTGATGCAAATAATACTCCCGTAGAGCAGGGTCCGATTTCTCCTTTTGTTACTTACAGAGTCTACTAAATTGAAGTAATGAAACAATGAATTGCATGGGGTTTACAATACTCCTCAGGCAGAGAACTGCTTTGTTGTTTTATAACTCTAATTTGAGGTCGTTTGTAATCACGTAGGAATGCACTGCCTCATCTGTGTGTTTCATTTGTTTTATTCATGAGGGTCAGAGATGAACTGGGATGCAGGCTTTAACAGATGGAACTTCACATTTTGGTATTTCCGAGGTTCCAGCCACATGGCAGTGTGGCTGTGCAAGCGGTGAGGAGCAGTCAGTCCTGTCTATCACCAAGCTGGAGCCTATAAATATTTAAATGATTATGTTTTACTCGGTAAGGGTTTGCTATGCACCAAGTGATCCAGGCTTGTTGTTGCTGAGTGCTGGAATCTTTGGGGAAAAAGACTGCTGGGTTTTTGTTGTTGTTGTAGCTTTTTTTTTTTTTTAATGCTACTATGAGTAGGAATTAAGGCAACGGTTTTTTTTTTTTTTTTTGGTTTGGTGGTATTGTAACTGTTAACGACTGTCACCAAAGATGTGTCTCTAAGCTGCTTTTAATGCTTCCATAGGTTAGGAAAGGAGGAGGGTTACTGGAACCAAACTGGAGTAAACTACACTGAGTACCAGCTTAAGAGGTAGACATTTAAAGTTAGTATCTATTTGAAATCTTGTATAAGTTTATGTTCATCTTCTCTTTGTCTTTATAGATGGAGACCTTATATTCTTCAGTGCTTTGCATTTCTTTATCTATAGATAGGGTCATCTAGGGAATAAGCTGCTTCCTTTTTGAACTGTCACCCTTTAAAATTAAAGTGTAGTTAGACAGCTAGACTCTTCATTTGATAAGTAGAATGTATGTAATTTTGAAAATCATCTTATCTATGTGGTAATATCAGTGCTAAGATTATAGTTCTGACTGAATCCTCCTGGTACTTACCCAGTGTTGATGGGAGAGTGTTTATGTTGCAAGGTGCCAAAATTCATGAGAAGAAAAAAAAAATTACTGAATTACTGATGGCAAACATCTCTAAACTAAGGATGAAGATTGTATTATCTCACAATGTTACAACTGTTAAGTAACGGTTTTGGATTTTTATGGTGTTATATGAGGGTATCTCAACTCAGGGAGTTATTATGTTAATGGTTAGGTGGAGGCTTGTGTTCATAACTGACATAAATTTGGACAACAGTTTATTTTTGTCAACTGGATTTGAGTTGTTGCACTAAAAACAAAAAAACCAAACCCGTTGCCATCAAGTTGATTCTGACTAACTGCTCCCAAAATGCTTATGGATACCATGAGGACAATATTTCTTAAGATTCTGTAAGCCAAAATGGTCTTTAGCTTCCCCAGGGACAATACAGAGGATGTAACCACTGAAAACGGGCACTTCAGTTTGGCAACAAATATCAACTTTGAACTTTTCCTAATTGTGTAGTTACAATGCCAGAAACCACTTTAAGATGGGCTGTATATCTCCAACCTGATTTGCAGGCTGAATGGCATATCACTCACCCCATCTTAACTTGTACTTGAAAACGTTCAAGGTGACACGGTTTGTAAGAGAGAGCTCTCACTATGAAATGAATATCTTCAGGAAAGAAAAAGAAAAACAAAAAACTTCTGACAGTAGAAAATTTCTATCACTTTTTTCCACTTTGAATTTTGGAAAAATAGCTAGCAGCATAGAAAATCAACAACATTTAAAAAATATTTCCGAGATTATTCTTCTATCCTACTCTAATAATTAAATACAGATAAATATATTCAGTTGCAAATATTAAATCTACTCTAACTAGTTTACATATAAAGGGATGCATCACAGAATATTAAACAGCTTATAGAATCATTGAGAGAGCTGAAGGAATAGACTCTCAAAGACAAACCACAGAATGTTAAGTTGCTGCCACTTCCGCTCCAATCAGGCAGTTTCCTGTTGAATGAAGAAGTCACTGCAATAGCCGTTGACTCTAGAACAGTGTAACCTAACCTCTGCTGTGATCCACACCAGCAAAATGAATATGTTCTTCTTGCTTCTCTCTAACTTACCTCAGTTCAAGTCTCTCATAAGAGCATCTACTCATACTTGGAACCCTAGCTGCAAGGGATTCTGGGAAGTGTAGTGTTTAACTTTCTGATAGCAAACCAACTAGTCATATTTGCCGTAATGAAGATTATGGCAAGAATTATGAGATAATTTCTAGGGTTAGTTTTATCTTAATTGAATAAAACAGCTAATTGAACACCTGGGATGCTGGATTCTGTTCTGCCTCAGGTATTTACTCAAAATGGTATTAGGAAATTTCTTTTATCTACCTTCTGTTGGGTTTGCCCTTGTATAAAGTGTGACATATTAGAATACTGCGTGCAATTCTCATGTCAATATGTCATAAAGCAAAAAAAATGCTTATGAAGTAAAATATAATTTAAAAAATCAAGGTAATAGAGCAATTTCAGATAAAGCTACATCGAAAAATTTATGACTGTTCGGCCTGGGAAAAGTAAGAAGAGAAAAGAATTTATGGCAACTATAAACTTGCAGGAATGGATAGGAAGAAAAAGACTTTTATAGCAAAACTAGGATTTGGTTTGAATCTTTTATAGGTGATTTTTAAGTAAATACAAAGAGATGCTTACTTCACCCACCAACACATATTTATTTTATTTTTGGTGTGTATGTATCACTGGCTAGACCCTGTTGGAATTTGTTGTCCATTTGTTACCTTGAGAAACACAAATAATTGTAAGTGCTCAAATACTTATTTTACATTAATAAATTAATAAAATAGAAACTAAAAAAAAGAGTTCAAGACTTGTTATATTAATTTACGAAGGGTAGATGATCAAACTTAGTCAAAGATGATGAATATCTGTCTTTGGTCAAAGTCATGGGAAAGAAATTAGTATACTGGAAAGATAATGGTCTTTGTTTGGACTTAAGTCAGGATTTCAATCCAAACTTTGCCATTTGCTAGTTGTGTGATCTTAAGCAAACAACTTAACCTCAAGTAGCTTCAACTTCTTTCTCTGTTAATTTGAGAAAATATATCTAGTGTTTATAGTTGTTGTGAAGATTAGAAATGGAACAGGTGAAATGTCTAGCTACATGCTGTGACACATAGCAGACACAAGAAGCTGTGGTGTTTTTTTTTAGTATATTGCCACTTTGTTAGAGACAGAATGCCAATTAGTTGGATGCTTGATACAAACAAGTGAGGCAATGTTCATCTCCTTAAGTACGCGTGTAACCCCTTGTAGCATTTTTCCTATCCTTATGAAGGTGGACCACACACAGATTTTGAACTCTTGCATATCATACTCTCTTCACAATATCTTCTACTTAATTGATTGCAATAAAGTCCTAACTGATTTTTTGGTCTCTCCCTGTCCCTAAGTCTGTCCCCATTCTAGCCCACATAACTGCTCACCTACTAATTTTATTATGACAGTCCCTTGCCATATATCTGCAATGGCTTCACACTGTGCTTGCAATAAGATTTCTCAGTTGTTTTTTAAAAAGCAAAACTTCATTTCAATAAAACTTTTAAATCCTATTTGGTGGAGGCTGGCAGGGGAGGCGGGGCAGGGTGGGAAGATGGAAAAATACTGGGAAGGAGTGGAGAGAAGGGTACATACTCATTAAAAAACAAAACAAAACAAAATTCGTTGCTTGAGTCGATTCTGACTCATAGCGACCCTATAGGACAGAGTAGAACTGCCCCATAGGGTTTCCAAGGAGCAGCTGGTGAATTCAAACTGCTGACCTTTTGGTTAGCAGCCAAACGCTTAACCACTGCATCACCAGGGCCCCAAAAAATATACATAAAAAAAGCCATTTGTGGTTGGTCAATTCCGACTCATAGCGACCCTATAGGACAGAGTAGAACTGCTCCATAGGGTTTCTAAGGAGCGACTGGTGGATTCGAACTGCTCACCTTTTGGTTAGCAGCCTAAGCTCCTAACCACTGTGCCAGTAAAAGCCAAATATATAGCAGGTAGGTATATATGTAGGTAGGTATTTGGACGGATGGATGGATGGATGGATAGATGGATGGATAGATGAAATTAATTAGAGGGAACAGAAGCTGGGAAGGTAGAGGAGTGTGGTGAAGCAGGGTCTGTGTGGTATTGACATGGGAGTTGGGAGACCCAGGTTCTGTACCTTGTAACTAACTCTCTAAGTCTCTCTCTGCTGTGATCTGATCTGTTTGGTTCATGAAATACAATGCTCTATGTTTCTAAATGAGGAAGGTCTATAAATATGCCTTGGTGACAAATTTAAGATTTGAAGAACTTATGTAGGATGTTTTCTCTTCTTTTTTTAATAGTTTTTTTGCATTAGTACTGCGTTTCCTTCATACTCTCCAAAAGAAACATATATATATACATATATGTGTATATATATATAGTTGTGAGCCATTGAGTCGATTCCAACTTATAGTGACCCTATAAAAATAAATGTATATGTATTTTTTTTCTGAGTAGGAAGATAATACATGCTTATTGCAAAAACAAGTACTAAGAATAAAAAGAAGTTTACGTTTTCACCTCAGACATTGTGTTATTTCTGATTTTCTGTTACTATAAACAATCCTTTAACATTGGATATTTGGACGTGTGCATGATACTTTCCTTTGGATAAATTCCTAGAAATGAAATTCTTGAGCAAGTGTGCACACACTTTTAAGGGTTTTGACATGCATTTCCCAAACCCGTCTTCCTCCATCCCTCTGCCAGGGCAGGTGCAGGGTATGAGAACACTTGTTTCCACACCCTCACCAACCCTGAGTTTTATTGAACTTTTAAATATTTTCCAATCTGCACTTCATTCATTAATAGTGAATCTGAACATATTTTCTTATGGTTATTGGCCATTTGTAGCAGGGAATATTTTACCATATATCACATTCATTTTTTCATGAAAAATGCCATTATCAACTCCTCTGTTGCAAAAATAGTGAGTACATGGTAAGCAAGTTTCTGGGTACCTATTATTTTATATGTCATTCTTAAGAATAAGAAAAATTTAAAAAAATTTTTAATTGATAGTGGCCTCATATATGATATCTAACATAAAAAGGATTCAGAATTTTTATGTTATATTCTTGCGCAAAATTGGTATAATTTTAGATTTTCTGCTGTGTTCTGTTCTGCTAGTAGGGGTACTATGACAGAAATACATAATAATTCCTTATTATTCATGTAGACTGTGTTAATTCCAGAGAACTGAACAATTTTCACTTTGCTGTAACTGTGTTTTCCAGTTAAACCTGGACTAACTTTACTTTTTAGTATTTGCTGAAGTGAGGCTCAGTCAACTTTAACATGGCTATCTTTATGAGGGTGTTCACTACGGATAGTCTTAGAGAGTGACAAGGGCCATTGCCCAAATAACAGTAACATTGGCTTTAGAATAGTCTTGCAATAAACTCCTCACAGTGCTTCAGCAGCATTAACTGGTAGATGTCTTCATGATCCTTCTTTATAGAGCTGGGACTCCTAAAGATTAAAATGAACAGGCAAGGGCAAGTAGAGTATTTTTCATAATAGTGTTGAACTGTGTGAGGAAAGAATTCAGGACCTTTATCCATGTTTCTCTTTTAATCTCAGATTTCTAATTTTTACTTAAAGCCGTTTCTTCCTTTACTGATGCATTCTGCATGCAGTCTGCTAATGTGTGACTAATAGGCTAAGTGCTTCTTCCCCAGTGGAGAGAACAAGATCATTTGGAAGAGACTCAATTCCAAACCTCCTCATATTAGTTTGCTTTATTAGCTTTGGTGTCTGAATATACACAGTACACCTTTTTCCTGCTTGAAGTGGAATTGTTTACTAGGAGAGGAAAACATTCTTTGCCCTTGAGAAACCTTCAAAGTCAGTGAAAATTGCTGTGATGCAAACTCTGGGAAGCAATTTGAAAACCTTCAGGCCACCGGCATTGCTATTTCACATCTTAGTGTCTGTCCTCCCTATTTCATCACATGTTGTATCTGTCTTGTTATTTCAGAAGAATTATTTTGTTTGCTAGAGTAGGCCCAGGGATATGATATGGGGAGAATATGAAAATGCCAATGATATGAAACTCAGAAAGCAAAGACAATGCTGGAATTCAAGGAATATTCCATAGAAATGAGCTTTCACTGGCTAAGCTTTTCCTTTTTTTTTTTTTTTTTTCCTTTGTCTTTCAGTCATTTCTCTAGTAACCTACTGGCTATTGTCCTTTTACTTCTGCACTACGAGTAACCCCCATCTTACACCATTATTCTGCTAAGGATTACCTGCCTCTTCTTCAAAAGTAAATGTGGTTTAAGGGCAATGTTCCGTGTCTGGCACATAGTGTTGTGTGAATGTGTAGTGAATTGAACTGAGTGAAAAAATTCCTCAAGATTTCCAGGCACAGGCTGTTCAGTCTCGGGATTTTCAGTCAGTTCCCTGACACAGTGCTCTGTTCAAACCCTTACCATAGGAGTGGCTTTTTTTTTTTTAATTGGGAGGTCGTTGGGTGCCGTTGAGTCAGTTTTTGACTCATAGCAACCCCATGTGACACAACAGAACTGCCCATAGGGTTTTCTAGGCAGTAATCTTTATGAGAGCGTATTGCCAGGTCTTTCTCCTGTGAAGCCACCAACCTCTGAGTTAGCAGCCGAGCGCTTAACAGTTGTGCCACTAGGGTTATAAAGTAAATAACGAATGCATTAATTTAAAGAAAGCAGATATTTACAAAGTATTCTTTGTTATAAAGTACCAGAATTTGAGAGAGAAAATATTATAGGCAGGAAGTCAGAGCAGTCTTTCAAAATACAAATGAGAAGAGAAAAGAAGCTGGTGCTTGGCTATGAAAACACATAAAAGACTAAAAAATTTTCAGTCCAGACTGAAATATTGTCAAAAGGAGTCCTGATGGTGCTGTGGTTAAGCGCTCAGCAGCTAACCAAAAGGTCAGCAGTTGGAACCCACCAGTTGCTCCACGGAAGAAAGATGTGGCAGCCTGCTTCTGTAGAGATTACAGCCTTGGGAACCCTATGGAGCAGTTCTACTCTGTCTTACAGGGTTGCTATGAGTTGGAATCAACTCGATGGCAATGGGTTAATATTGCCAAATCTTGAACAATAGGTAAAATTAGATTTGTGGAATAACTGAAGTTGTATCATGGTAATATCTGTCAGATGGAATTTGGATGAAATAAATGAAATGAGCTTCGTGAATAGTGCAGAGAATGAATGACATAACTGGCAGTAAAGCAAGTGGGAAAGAAGGGCTGGGAAGTCGGATAGTAACCAGAAAAGTACAGCGTGACCACTGAAACATGCAGGAACTTACCTCACGGGTATGACAACCACAATCTGCCACAGCCACATTCTCCATCCTTACTGATAAGGTCCTGTGTGACAAATCAATGTATACATTTATATCAGAGTAAAGCATGACTAAATGAAAACTTACCTTTTTCTCTAGTATTTATTACCATGATATATCTAGTCATAGTCTGCTTTTCTCTATTTTTTACACTGCATACTCATAATTTTAATCCTTTGAAACTTTCTCCCTAATTCTGATATTTTTTACAGTATGCTAAATCAAACTGCTTTTTTATGCCTCTCATGAAGGAAAAAATAAACTCTAAAATGACAGTGATCTAAGTATTTATAGCAGATACTGATTATTCAGAAGAAGTTCTTTGACAAGAAGAATCTCAAGAGATTGTTTTGGAAAGCTGTTGCATCCCATGAAAGGGAGTCAGGTAACATCCCAATGCCTAAATTAGAGAGAGGTTTTCACAAAAATGTATAAGCTCCAGTTGTCGCTCTTTTGTGAGTTCCATCCGCTTTCCAAGGCATTTGACCACATTCTTATGATGCAAAAGGCAACAGTGAAGTGAAACTTAGTGGAAAAGTCTTTGAAACCTCAACTCTTTCTCTTTGCATATTCCAATAAATCAAGACTGTACCCCTTGATATCTGTCTGCTTATTCTCTTTTTGTCCATTCCTGCCCCCTCCCCAATCCATTTTCACTCTTTTCTGCCCAACTTAGTGTCCCCAGAAGAATGACCACTCTGAACTGCTTCCCTTCCTGGGCTTCCTTGCTGGCTGCTTCCAGTTGGATTTCATCAGTGAGAAGCACTGGCAGGAAACTGGAGAGTAGGAGAGAGGTTAGGATATTTCTTCCCCATTCCTTTCCTGCCCATCTCTGGCAATTAATGTGTCCCTCTACTGTTACAGTTCCTGCAGATGGCCCCACCTCCACAGTTCCAGCTCTTCTAGACTCAGGTAAGTCTTGTCTTCTGGTCCCTTTAGCCCTCCTGATGGTGATGGCTTCCTGTTGATACTAGTCTCTGGGTGCCTCTCCATCCCTTGTTTATTCCTTTATCCCTTCCCATCAAAGTCTCTTAATTTAATCATCTGGTGAGAATTCTGTTTCTTGCTGGGGATCTTGACCAACGGAATATCAAATCAAACCTCGAAGGTCCTTACTTTTTATTTTTAATTCAAAAACAAAAAGGCATTCTTCAATGTTCCAAATACACCCTTGCTTATAGGGACCTATAACTAGGTCTAAGATTTGGAAGTCTATTTTTGACACAATTAAGTGAGATGAAAGAGAAAACAAGAGAAAAATTGGGCAGATAATAATTCTTCCTAAGCCATTCTGCCTTAATGTGGTGTTTGTTAGTGTTCCAGCAATAAATTCATTGGGAAAACAAAATGGGATGTCCTTGCCCCAACTAAGTACGTTAACATTTAGTATGGACCTTTGTGTGATTAACAATAATTATTAAACCAAGGGTATATAAGAAAGCAGAGCGATGTTAGTAAATACTTCTCAAATCATGGCACAGGTATTAGGAGTAAACTATAGATATTGTTATGGGAATATTTGTCTTTAAAGACAATAAAAAGGTTGCCATGTGATATTGGCAGTTGTACTATAATTACTGCCAGCTCTTTTAGTTGTTATTTCGTGTCAAAACACCCTTCAAATATTTCAAGAATTGAAGTATTTGAAACTGGGCCTTTAGCATAAAGGTTGAAAACTTGTGAAAAGATTCTAAAGGACAGGAAGACAGATCTATTTAGCTCTTTTTTGTCTGGAGTGGTATCTCCTTTAATACTTTTGGGGGAAAGTACTTAAATATGGCCATAAAATGAAAAAAAAAAAGATGACACTGTGAGTTTCCATAACACTTATGAATTAATTTGTTTACTTTCCCCTCAGTCTCTACCTAATGAGTTCTAATGTTCTATTGGAACTATGAGAAGGAAAAAAAAGAAATCAATGACACAGTATCTTTTCCTCAAGGGGTTTACTGTTTAGTTAGAAGGAATGAATGCATTACAAGAAACAGAGAATATTTATGAGATGACATGCAAGCACTGATCAAATGTGTTAATAGGACTCTCAGTTGCAAATGACAGAAATCCCAGTCTAGTTAGTGTAAGGAAAATATATTTATTGGTTCACATAACTGAGGAGTATAGGGAAAATACTCATACTTGAACCAATCACTGTAGCTTGAGAGGGAGAGCAGCTTGATGGAGTACTATGATTTGCTGGGCCTGAGTCATGTGGCCAGCTCAGTGGTGGTGATGAAAATGAGCTACTCCTAGCAGACGCAGTTTACATAGAAAGATAATGTTCAGAGAAAGACTATAACTGCACTGTACAATAAGTGATAGATGGAAGGAAAAAAGAAACTAGTCTTTATAGTTCCTGTAATATACCTGGGGTCTGGCTATGATCTTTCACATTCACTAGATAAATTTACTTCAAATCACATAATAGCGAATGGTACTACAAGGATTTATTGAATCTGTCTACTAATTTATGATATTTTTAGTAAAGATACCACCTTTAAAGAAGGTGATTTTAGATCTTCTTGGGAGAAGTACCAGATTTTGAAAAAAATGGGGGAGACCCTTAGGGAAGATGGACAGAAAGATGGAGATGGGAAATAAAAGGAAATGTAAGAAATAAGGGTAGAGTTTGTCTAGCCTTATCAGCAGTGAGGAACCCCTGAGGGGAGCCATGATAAATGTTAGTGGGCTAGACACACTAGGGTCCATTCATGTTGTTGTTGTTGTTAGATGCTGTTGAGTCCATTTCAACTCATGGTGACCTCATGTGATGGAGTAGAACTGTCCCATAGGGTTTTCTTGCCTGTAATCTTTACAGGAGCAGATCACCAGATCTTTCTCCTACAGAGCACTTGGGTGGTTTAAAACTGCCAACCTGTTGGTTAGCAAGCTGAGCCTTTAACTGTTGCACTACCAGGGCTGCTTGGTCCATTCACAGAGGTCCTTAAATGCTCAGCTGGGAAGTTTGGATTTGTCCTAAAATATGGTTTAAAAAATCAGTTAAGAATTTTCACCAGAAAGGATTTGTGATGAAAAGGGTGTTGGGATTTTTACACAGTGGTATGCGGGACTAACTGGAGAATGCACTAGAGGCAAAGAAATAAGCTGCCAGACTGTTATCATCTTCTCCATGGGTAGTGATAAGAATTCACGCTGGAGAAATGACAAGAGGAGTTGAAAAGCAAGACTCAGATGAATGATTTTGAAACCTTGGTGTGCAGAAGAATTACCTGGGGGAGTGTGCTAAAATGCAGATTCCAGGGAGCCTCTCCAAGAAATTCAGATTCAACAGGTCTGGAGTGGGCACAGCAATATGTATCTTAGCAAGCACTCAGGATGATTCTGACGCCGGTCATTCACAGATCGCAGTTTGTTTCAGAGGAGGAATAGGCAAGTGTTTGATTAACTATGAAGGGCGTCAAGCTGGGAGGAGAAAGGAGTCTGCTGTTGATGGTAATTGAAAGGCTGGGAAGAGGGCCCTGATTGTAGGGAGAGTTGACGAATCTGTTTAGATACATTCTTATTCACGTTTATATTTGAACCTTGGGTGTGTTGATTTCAAGTGGCATTTTCTGTCTATATAAAAATGTTAATACAGCGATACCTTGGAACGCAAATAAATGAGAACTACTAGGCACTTACCCTTGATCAACAATACTGGAAGTTGTTGCACTAGGCACTTACTGGCTTTGGCTGGTTTGGGGCAGAGTTTGAGATGGGATGGTGTTGTTGTTGTGTGCCATGTAGTCGATTCTGACTCATAGTAACCCTATATGACGGATTAGATTTGCCCCATAGGGTATCCTAGGCTTAAATCTTTACAGGAGCAAATCATCACGTCTTTTCTCCCATGGAATGGCTGGTGGGTTCCAACTGCCGACCTTTTGGTTAGCAGCCAAGCACTTAACTGTTGTGCCACCAGGGCTCCTTTCAGGTGGGGTAGAGAGGTGTATCATAACAAAAGCCACACTGAAGCTGTTGGGTGTTCAGAGATGTCTGCTTGGGCGTTCTTTCCTTTAACTATGACTGTCAAAACTGTTCCAATGTTATTTGAAAAATCAAGATGAGAGGACTCTTTTTTTAGTGTGACATGTAAATTCTAAAATTCTCTTGGCCTGTCTCACACTGACCAATGTGTTAATAATGTTACTATTTTTTTTTTTTTTTTTTTTACCTCATGAAGGCAATAGTACCTCATGGGACAAACTGTTATTTCTTTTAACCTTTCTGTAATGTGCTAGTACTCTTTTGATTTGCCTAGATAGCTTAGGAAAGGCCCACTACAACAAATATGGAAAATATCTTCCTATGACTCTGTGAATCGTGCTGGCCAACCAAGACATTTTTGTAAAGTTATCACTGTTTTATCTCTCATAGCTCCCTGCTACGATTTTTATTATTTCAGTGAGAGAGCGGAAAGTTGTTTTCATATGTTATCCAACATTTCTATGTATCATTTACTAAGAAAACTCTTCACCTAAAGCATATTCTCTCTAAGACATTCTGAGTGGATTGGTGAAACATGATTTATATAGGTTTACTCATAGAGGCCCCCACATGTCTGTCAGTTTGTTGTACTGTGGGGGCTTGTGGGTTGCTGTGATGCTGGAAGCTATGCCAGCGGTACTCAAATACAAGCAAGGTCACCCATGGCGGACAGGTTTCAGCTGAGCTTCCAGACTAAGACAGACTAGGAAGAAGGACCCAGCAGTCTACTTCTGAAAAGAATTAGCCAGTGAAAATCTTATGAATAGAAGCAGAACAGTGTCTGATATAGTGCCGGAAGATGAGCCCACCAGGTTATAAGACACTCAAAAGACAACTGAAGAATAGCTGCCTCCTCAAAGTAGAGTCGACCTTAACGATGTGGATGGAGTCAAGCTTTCAGGACCTTTGTTTGCTGATATGGCATGACTCGAAGTGAGAAGAAACAGCTGCAAACATCCGTTCATAATTGGAAAATGGAATGTACGAAGTATGAATCTAGGAAAATTGGAAGTCATCAAAAATGAAATGGAATGCATTAACATCAATATCCTAGGCATTAGTGAACTGAAATGGACTGGTATAGGCCGTTTTGAACCAGACAACCCTATGGTCTCCTATGATGGGAATGACAGCTTGAAGAGGAATGGTGCTGCGTTCATCGTCAAAAAGAACATTTCAAGATCTACTCTGAAGTACAACACTGTCAGTGATAGGATAATATCTATACGCCTGCAAGGAAGACTAGTTAATATGACTATTATTAAAACTTATGCACCAACCGCTAAGGCCAAAGATGAAGAAATTGAAGATTTTTACCAACTTTTTCAGTCTAAAATTGATCAAACATACAATCAGGATGCATTGATAATTACTGGTGATTGGAATGAGAAAGTTGGAAACGAAGGATCGGTAGTTGGAAAATATGGCCTTGGTGATAGAAATGATGCCGAAGATCGCAACGATAGAATTTTGCAAGACCAACGACTTCTTCATTGCAAATACCTTTTTTCACCGACATAAACAGCGACCATACACATGGATCTCACTGGATGGAATACACAGGAATCAAATTGACTACCGTCTGTGGAGAGAAGATGGAAAAGCTCAATATCATCAGTCAGAACAAGGCCAGAGGCTGACTTCGTAACAGACCATCAATTGCTCATATACAAGTTCAAGTTGAAACTGAAGAAAATTAGAAGTCCACGAGAGCCAAAGTAGGACCTTGAGTATATCCCACCTGAATTTAGAGACCATCTCAAGAATAGATTTGATACACTGAACACTAATGACTGAAGACCAGACGAGTTGTGGAATGACATCAAGGACATCATACATGAAGAAAGCAAGAGGTCATTAAAAAGACAGGAA
>NW_004444132.1:2664291-2678982 GCF_000243295.1 Trichechus manatus latirostris
ACGTTGAGTAGCTAAAACAAAAGGAAGAAATGATAAAGTAAAAGAACTGAACAGAAGATTTCAAAGGGTGGCTTGAGAAGACAAAGTAAAGTATTATAATGACATGTGCAAAGAGCTAGAGATGGAAAACCAAAAGGGAAGAACATCCTTGGCATTCCTCAAGCTGAAGGAACTGAAGAAAAAATTCAAGCCTTGAGTTGCAATAGTGAAGGATTCTATGGGGAAAATATTAAACAATGCAGGAAGCATCAAAAGAAGATGGAAGGAATACACAGTCATTATACCAAAAAGAATTGGTCGACGTTCAACCATTTCAAGAGGTAGCATATGATCAGGAACTTATGGTGCTGAAGGAAGAAGTCCAAGCTGCACTGAGAGCATTGGCGAAAACAAGCCTTCAGGAATTGACAGAATATCAACTGAGATGTTTCAACAAATGGATGCAGCACTGGAAGTGTTCACTTGTCGTGCCAAGAAATTTGGAAGACAGCTACCTGGCCAACTAACTGGAAGAGATCCATATTTATGCCTATTCCCAAGAAAGGTGATCCAACCAAATGTGGAAATTATCAAACAATATCATTAATATCACACACAAGTAAAATTTTGCTGAAGATTATTCAAAAGTGGTTGCAGCAGTACAACAACAAGGAACTGCCAGTAATTCAAGCCAAATTCAGAAGAGGACGTGGAACAAAGGATATCATTGCTGATGTCAGATGAATCATGGCTGAAAGCAGAGAATACCAGAAAGATGTTTACCTGTGTTTTATTGACTATGCAAAGTATTTGACCGTGTGGATCATAACAAATTATGGATAACATTGTGAAGAATGGGAATTCCAGAACACTTAATTGTGCTCATGACGAACCTGTACTTAGACCAAGAGGCAGTTGTTCAAACAGAACAAGGGGATACTGCATCATTTAAAGTCAAAAAAGGCGTGCGTTAGGGTAGTATCCTTTCACTATACTTATTCAATCTGTATACCGAGCAAATAATCCAAGAATCTAGACTATATGAAGAGGAACATGGCATCAGGATTGGAGGAAGATTTATTAGCAACCTGTGATATCCAGATGACACAACCTTGCTTGCTGAAAGTGAAGAGGACTTGAAGTACTTACTGATGAAGATCAAAGACACAGCCTTCAGTATGGATTATACCTCAGCATAAAGAAAACAAAAATCCTCACAACTGGACCAATAAGCAACATCATGATAAACGGAAAAAGGATTGAAGTTGTCAAGGATTTCATTTTACTTGGACCCACAATCAACACCCATGGAAGCAGCAGTCAGGAAACCAAAAGACGCATTGCATTGGACAAATCTGCTGCAAAAGACCTTTTAAGGTATTGAAAAGCGAAGATGTCACCTTAAAGACTAAGGTGCACCTGACCCAAGCCATGGTATTTTCAGTAACATCGTATGCATGTGAAAGCTGGACAATGAATAAGGAAGACTGAAAAAGAATTGACGCCTTTGAATTGTGGTGTTGGTGAAGAATATTGAATATACCATGGACTGCCAGAAGAATGAACAAATCTGTCTTGGAAGAAGTGCAACCAGAATGCTCCTTAGAAGGAAGGATAGTGAGACTGCGTCTTACATACTTTGGACATGTTGTCAGGAGGGATCAGTCCCTGAAGAAGGACATCATGCTTGGTAAAGTAGAAGGTCAACTAAAAAGAGGAAGACCCTCAATGAGATGGATTGACACAGCGACTGCAACAATGGGCTCAAGCATAACAACGATTGTGAGCCTGGAGCAGGACCGGGCAGTGTTTCGTTTTGTGGTGCATAGGGTCGCTATGAGTCAGACCCGACTAGAAGGCACCTCCCAACAACAACAGCTTATAGAGGAGGAACCCTGGTGATGCAACAGTTAAGCCCTCGACTACTAACCGAAAGGTTGGAGGTCTAAAACCCACCGGCCACTCTGTGGAAGAAACACCTGGCGATCTGCTTCCGTAAAGATTACAGCCTAGAAAACTCTATAGGGCGTTCTTCTCTGGCAGATGGGGTCGATATGAGTCAAAATAGACTCAATGGCCCCTAACAACAACTCATAGAGGAAATGTTTTTGACTCAGCTGTCCTTTCTTGATGCTCTAGGGGTCTATCTGACCTAGTCAGGGTTACAGGTTTATTTCTTCCACCTCAGTTCATGGAAACCCAGATGAGTGTATACATTTGTACCAGAGGAAAGCATGACTAAATGAAAACTTATCTTTTTCCCCCACTATTTATTACCATGACATATCCACACATAGTCTGCTTTTCTCTATTTTTTACTATGCATACTCATAATTTTAATCCTTTGAGACTTTCACCCCGTTTCTGCTGCTTTTTACATTTTTACGTACTGCTACTTTATGCCTCTCATGAAGGAAAAAATAAACACTAAAAGGACAATGATTTAAGTATTTATAGCAGGTACTGATTATTCATAGAACTCTTCCACTACCCTTCTCCACACTTTTGTTAAGTTTATTCTTTGCAAGAATAACTGATTTCAATGCAAGTATCAAGAACAAAGGAGATAATGATTTAGAAGTTACATGATCCTTCTTCTTCTCTGTTAATTCATTCTCTCTCCCTGTCTTTCTTTAACGTAATCTGTAATACTATCTTCCTAGAATATCAGGAAGGTGCGTTAGATTATTGTTTTCATATAGAATACATGGATTAAAGTCCCTTCCCGCAAAAAATGCATGGATACTTAGCTTATGTAACATACATACATCTATTACTCTCAGTGGTTGATCTCTATTTCTGGCCATCTTTCAGTTGAAGTACAGGTGGGAAGTTAAACTTTGATTATTCCTTCTGGATGAAAGCAGTGGTCATAAAATGTTCATATTGTTTCCTCTGCTGCCTTGCTCAGATCCCATGGATAACTTCTGAGAATGATAAGGAGAGTTACTGAGGTCTCAAGTAGGTCCATAAAGATAGTCACAATTATGATCTGACAAATAATGCCACCCTACTGAATTGTTATCTTAGCCAGATTTGCTCCCATTGGTGTCATCTCCTGTTTATAGCCCTGGACCAGAGTGCATCTGGCTACTTCTCTCATCGTTTGCGAATGGCTGAAATTTAAAATACAGCAGAGCACACGTGCGCACCCATGCACACACACCAGAAAAACTGAGCATAACTTAGCCATCAAAATAGAGTGTGATTTAATTCTCTTTTCATATGGACAGTGATGTGTTGGTATATTCTGTATTTTTACTAATCAGGAGAGGTTGAACAGTAAATGTTTGTATTTTATATTTTTTATTTGAAGTAAACATATATCCAGTTCAGCAGCAGAAAGGCAATGTGTCTTAGGGATATTGAGTTTGATACTTTTAATTAAGAACTCTATTGGAGTCATGTTTGGAAAATTTGCTCCACTTTTCTGAGTTTTAGTTTTTCTTTTCCAAAACAGAAATGATAGAAAATTTTCCCTGTCATTTGAATTTTTGAAGACTAATAAGAAAAAAAAAAACTATGACAGAGAAAAATATGAGTAAAATTGGGGAGGTGTTCTTTAGAGCCTAGCATCAATATTTTAGGAATAATTTCAGTTAATAATGATTATACAGGAAATGGAGTGTACCCTAAGATAATATTTGAATGAAATAAGTAAAAGTTTCAGTATTTTGGGGAGAGCACATAAAATGGTCATCAATGTTGCATACGCTGTATGTGTTTATTTGGATGGATACTAATATTGTGACTCCAGATTTCTTATGGTATTGTATTTTCCTGGTTTAGGAAAATTTTCCTTTTCCAAGATTTTACTTTTAATTACTTTGTTACTTTAATTTTTTAAGATACCTTTACTGAAGTATAATTTTCATACCATTAAATTTATCCATTGTAAGTGTACAATTCAATTGATTTTAATAAATTTATAGAGTTCTGCAACCATCACTGCAATCCAGTTTTAGAGTATTTTGGTCACTCTCCAAAGTTCCCTCATGCACATAACTTTTCATTGCCACTCTGTTCTTCCTTTTGTTTTTATAATTTTTCCTTTTATAGATATTTCATATAAATGGAATTAATATACAATCCTAGACCTGACTTCTTTCACTTAGCATGATGTTCTTGAGATTATCCCTATTAAAGCATGTATCGGTAGTTCATTCCTTTTTATTGCTGAATAGTGTTCCATTGTATAAGTATATCATAGTTGTTTATTCATTTACCAGTTAATGGATGTTTGGATTGTTTGCAGTTTTTGGCTATTATGAATAATACAGGTATGAACATTTGTGTACATATCTTTGTGAGGACATATATTTTCATTTCTTTTGGGTAGATTCCTAGGAGTGGCATGGGTTATATGGTATGCGTATTTTTAAATCTATAAGATATTGCCATGTTATTTTCCAAAATGGCTGCACTATTTTACATTCTTATATAAAATGTTCGAGGTTGAATTTCTCTGCATCCTTGCCAACATTTGGTATTGTTGGTCTTTTTGCTCGTAGCCACTCTAGTGGGTGTGAAGTGGCATCTCATTATGATTTTAATTTCTATTTCCTTAATGACTAATAATGTTGAGCATCTTTTCATGTGATTATCAGTAATTTGTGTATTTTCTTTGGTGAAATATCTATTCAAATATTTTGCCCATTTTGAAATCCAGTTGTTTTCTTATTTTTGAGTTATAAGAGTTTTTTTATATATTCTAGATACAAGTCCATTAACAGATACATGATTTGCAAAAATGTATCCTTTATTTATCAAATTCTTATTTAACTGGTAATTTTTCCCTCTTCCCCGACAATACAAGAACTAGGAATATTTTTCTCCATTTATCTCTCTCTCAATTCATAATCTACTCTTGTCATGTATTTTAATTATAAAACCTCACAAGATATTTTTATTAATGTGTTATACAATCAGTATTCATTTAGATTTACTCATATCTTTACTCTTTTTTGTTGCTCTTGATTCTTTCATGCATCTTTAACCTTCCATCTGGATCTTTTTTTTCTGCCCAAAGAATACACTTTAGTATTTCTTTTTTTTACAGCTTTATTGAGATATAATTTACATGTAGTAAAGTTCATTCATTTAAAATATACTGGTCAATGTTTTTTAGTATATTTACAGAGTTGTGCAACCATCACCATAATCTAATTTTAGAACATTTTCTTTTTTTTAATTTTTTCCCATACAAAAATTTATACATACATTGTTATGTGACTCTAATTGCTCTCCCCATACTGTGACAGCACACTCCTCCTTTCCACCCCTGATTCGCCATGTCCATTCAACCAGCTCCTAATGCTCTCTGCCTTCCCATCTCACCTCTGGACAGAAGCTGCCTGTTTAGTCTCTTGTATTTACTTGAGCTAGGAGGCACGCTCCTCACGAGTATCACTTTATGTCCCAGAGTCCAGTCCAATCCCTGCCTGAAGCGTTGGCCTCAGAAATTGTTTTAGTTTGGGGCTGATAGAGAATCCAGAGGCCGTGCTTTCTGGGGTTCCTCCAGTCTCAGTCAGACCAGTAAGCCTGGTCTTCTTACTAGAATTTGAGTTCTGCACCTCACCTTTCTCCTGCTCCATCAGGGACTCTGTTGTGTTCCCTGTCAGTGTGGTTATTGGTGGTAGCCGGGCACCATCTAGTTCTTCTGGTCTCAGGCTGATGAAGTCTCTGGTTTATGTGGCCTTTTCTGCCTCGGGCTAATACTTTCTTTGTGCTTTGGTGTTCTTCGTTCTCCTTTACTCCAGGTGGTTGGGACAAATTGATGCATCTTAGATGGTTGCTTGCAAGATTTTAAGACCCCAGACGCCGCTCACCAAAGTAGGATGCAGAACATTTTCTTAATAAGCTTTGTTATGCCAGTTGACCTAGATGTTCCCTGAAAGTGGTCCCCAGACCCGTACCCCTGCTACTCAAAGTGTTTGATTGTATTCAGTAAACTTCTTAGCTTTGGTTTAGTCCAGTTGTGCTGGTTTCCCCTGTAGTGTGTGCTGTCCTTCCCTTCAGCTAAGATAATTCTCATCTACTATTTAGTTAGTAAGTAACCCTCACCCTCCCTCCCCACCCTCGTAACCATCAAAGAATGTTTTCTGCATTTAAACCTTTTCTTGAGTTCTTATAATAGTGGTCTTATACAATATTTGTCCTTCTGTGACTGACTAAATTCACTCAGCATAATGACCTCCACTTTCTTCCATCTTATAAAATGTTTCACAGCTTCATCATTGTTCTTTATTGTTGCATAGTATTCCGTTGTGTTGATATACCATAATTTGTTTATTCATCGGTTGATGGGCACCTAGGTTGTTTCCACCTTTTTACTATTGTAAACAGTGCTGCAATGAACATGGGTGTGCATATGTCTATTCATGTGACAGCTCTTATTTTTCTAGGATATATTCCAAGGAGCAGGATAGCTGAATCGTATGACACTTCTATTTCTAGCTTTTTAAGGAAGCGCCAAATAGATTTCCAAAGGGGTTGTACCATTTTACATTCCCACCAACAGTGTATAAGTGTTCCAGTCTCTCCACAACCTCTCCAGCATTTATTATTTTGTGTTTTTTTGATTAATGCTAGCCTTGTTTGGGTGAGATGATATCTCACTGTAGTTTTGATCTGCATTTCTCTAATGGCTAATGATTGTGAGCATTTCTTCATCTGTCTGTTAGCTGCCTGAATATCTTCTTCGGTGAAGTGCCGGCTCATATCCTATGCCCATTTTTCAATTGGGTTATTTTTCTTTTTGTTGCTGAGGTTTTGCAGTATCTTGTAGATTTTAGACATTAAACGCTGATCGGATTTGTTGTAGCCAAAAATTTTTTCCCAGTCTGTAGGTTGTCTTTTTACTCTTTTGGTGAAGTCTTTTGATGAGCATAAGTGTTTGATTTTTAGGAGCTCTCAGTTATCTAGTCTCTCTTCTAGTGCTTGTGCATTGGTTCTTATGGTTTGTATTGTGTTTATCCCATGTATTAGGGCTCCTAGCATTGTCCCTACTTTTTAATTTTAGAACATTTTTATTAGCCCAAAAAGAAACATTATACCCATTAGCAGTCACTCCCCATTCCTGACCCCACCCACTCTGCCACTCCCAAGCCTAAGCAACCCAGTAATCTACTTTTATCTCTATAGATTTGCCTATTCTAGTATTTCTTTTAGTACAGGTCTGTTGATGACTTGCCTTAGTTTTTTATTTGTTCAAAAATGTTATTTCACTTTTACCCCTTCACTATACTTCACTATCTCTCTAAAATTATGAAATCCTCGGCAAGGCCATCTCTTTTTTACAGTGCGTATGAATGCCTAATGATACCCTAACTGAGAATCACGCCATAATATTAAAAAAATTTCCCTTGTTCTGATTCTATGACCATCAAGCAACCTTCTGACAATTTGGCTCCTTCTGTAATTTGCACAAAAGTTGGCTGTCAACTTGTCACGTCAATATGGACATTTGGTATAACTGATAGTTTTATTTCTTACTGTGAACTAATACACTGATATTCTGCTTTACATTGGTCTCTGAGGACTTGTCCTGGAGAGACAAATCCATTCTTACTGAACTGATAAAATCAGCTTTATGAATCCACAAGGCTGAGGACCAGACTAAACTGTTTTGAATTCTCCAGGATAAATGCTGACCTAGTGGGAACCTGTCCAGCTTTATCCAACCTTCCGTAAACCACATTGTTGATCAAATGACATGATATTTAAAACCATGGCGCTTGTAAAAGCATGAAAAATATCAGAAGGTAAAAATGAGTGAAAGAATCAGGGCAAAGAGAAAGTAAAATTGTGAAAATGAAATGAAATCAAGTATAAAGTTAGTATACAAAATTTATGTGCTAGAATCTGATACTTTGCTAGTGAAGGGTTTTAAATTTATTTCTGTTCTGCTCCTTAGAAGGCAAATCAAAGTGGGGAAACATGATCAGCTAAGGATTCATGCCAGTTCTGATTTGTTTTTTCTGGTTGTTGTTGTTCCATTCTGAAATAACACAAATAATACATGATTATTATAGAAAATGGTAGAAAATGGATAATAACAATTCTTTTTAAATCATATATAGTCTTACCCAGAGCTAATCACTATTTATATTTCAATATGATTCGATATTGGAAACATTTCATCTTTCCAAAGATATATACAGATATAATTAAAAATATATGTTAAAAATGGACTTATATTAACTATACCATATTTTCACGCAAATAACATGCACCTTCTACATTTGTTTACCAACCGCTCCCTCCCCCGAGAGGTATTTTCGTAAGCTTGCTGTAAAAAATGTTGGCATAGCACACTTACAAAAATACCTGGGGGGCAGTGGGGAGGGAGCAGTTGGCAAATAAACATAGAAGGCACCCTTTATTTGCATTAAAATACAGAACTCTTTTTACTTAATATTTTATGACTATCTTTCTAATAAATATTAATCTACATCATTATTTTTACTGACTACAGATGACTTCAGAGTATTCGTGAATGGATAAGCCACAATTTAACATAATTCTGTGTGACTGTCAGGTAACTTTTTTTTTTCTTGCTATGATAGACAGTGCTTTGATGAATATCCTTGCACTTCTCTACACGCTTGCCCAATTATTTCCTTGGGATAAAGTTCGAAAAGTTAAATTGCTGGCTTTAACGAAGGTTTGGCAGAGAGTTTCATTTTTGAGCTGGGTCTTGAAGAATGAGATGAATTTCATTAGATGAAGCATCAGAAGTGAGCAATAATAATACATTTTCTAAAACCTACGTCAAGTGTAATATTAGGGTTTTTGAAACATAAAGAACATTATAAATTTTCCTAAGACCAAGTTTGTGAATCTCTTAACAAGTAACTGCTAGTTAGACCTGTTACAACCCTGTTAGTGTGAATGCACAAGCCTAGGTCATTTTCCCAGGGTGTCATAGCTCAGTGTGGTTTAAAACCAAATGATGGGATGCACTCACTTCTTGATTTATGCACAAATTTACCTAATAGATACTTATTTATTGAGTAATTAATAAGTGCAAAGGACTATGCTAAGCCAGCAGATATACTGACAAGACAGCCATGGTTAAAAGTGTGTTGAGGGAGCCTATGCTGCAAACTTCCACAAATATTTGGTTTTTATGTTTGCTATGCTTTTACTGCCACAAATTTTTTGAATCAGAATATTTTTATATAAGGTCTGACAGGTACATTTGAAAGTGTGCCAATATGATCCAGCTGAAAGCCAATGATCATACTGTTTTCTGTACTATCTCATTCAATTTCTGTGAAAACATTTGGCTCTTATTTGGGTTTTAATTATAAATTTGACATAGAGTTTTCATACTTAATTTATTTCCAAGGGTAAGAGATGAGGTTTTTATAGACAGAATAAAAGATCCTTTACAGAAATGATTCTTCAGTGAGGAGTCAGACTCATTTTATGAGACTTTAAAAATATACATGCCTGAGCTGTGTGCAAGGATGGGTTCACCAAGGAATAGCAAGAAGGCAGTTGTGGCGCAGGGGGCTTGGGGTGAAGGGCAATAGATAATGACTGAGAGGTAAGAGGAGGCTGCATTACATATGGCCTCTAGGCCTCCAGGCCTTTTAATTTATCTAAGTCAAATACCTTTTCTTCCATAATTCTACCCCAGAGTTCTAGTTTGTATGGATATCTCTTGTCTTAGAAATCCTGTTACACTTTTCATCAGGGCGCATGATCCAGCCTGTAATTTTTTTTTTTAATTACTTATGTTATGTCACCTTTGTCTAAACAACATATCTTTTGAGGGCAGTTTCCATATTATAGATAATTGCACCTAGCATAGTTATGGATCTGCAGCAGATATTCCATAAATATTGGTTGATTCTTCATAATTCCTGTGAGGTTGGAGTAAGAAGGGAACAAAGAAAAAAAAAATTTATGGGTGACAAGAAAAATATGTGCCACTACCCTTGAGAAAATGAAGTCACTCATTCAAAGATCAGAGAATGAAACCATTTCAAAATTATTTTCTGGTAATTATGTCTCCTCTTTCAAGCCATGTTTTAATTATTTATCAGTTTTTATTTTAAAATGCATCTATCATTAATTCGTTATCTCAGTAAGAAAGGTCTATATTATCTTTCTTCCCCATGTCCTGATTTAATATTCATTCTCGTCAAATAGTTTGGTCACGGCTCAGATGTTACTGTGAAATTGGAAAGAGTACAGCATTGTTCCACTGTGCTTTTGAAAAACTGCTGTATCTTTTATATTAGGTAAATAGACACAGCTCCAAAAAGGGATATACATTTCTACTCTAATTCTTTTCATGCTGATGTTACATAAAGCATGTCCTGAGAGCCAAGAATGAACAAGAACTGCTTCTTAAAGAAGAAAGGATAAAGCAAGATGAAGACATCAAAGCTGTTACCATTACATTTTATCCTGAAAGAAACAAGAAATTACCAGAAAGGATCAGAACTTAATGGAAAGGGGTTATCTGTTACAAATCCTACTGGGATTTTCAAAAGGGAGCAGGAAATTTTCAGGGGAGGAGATATATTTATCCAGCAAATGTTGTGTCTGTGCAATATTCTAGTTAATGCAAACAAAAGGCAAGAGTTTTAGTACATTTACTGGGTACCTGATGTTTCAGATTTCAATAGGGAAAAACATCTAAAAATGCTAGACACTTTCAAGATTTCTCAAAGTACAACTTCAAGTTCAATGTGAACTCACCAAGAACTTGTTTCACTAAGAACCAGCATCGGCCTTCAGCCGGCATCGGTAGATTGTTAGGTCTAAGGTTTTCCGTGATGTCAAGCACTAAAGAAGCGTTTCTTGGTATTCTGTATTATTTCATTCATTCCATAAATCCTTATAAGCTCCTACTCTCTGCAAGGCACTGTGCTAGAGAAACAGAGGATTCAGAGAAGTTTGAAGTAATTATTTGGCCCTAAAGGAGCAAACAGCAGTAGTAAGTAGCCATCAAGTTAATTCTGAATCAGAGCACCTCTATAGGACAGAGTAGAACTGCCCCATATAGTTTCCAGGGAGCACCTGTTGGATTTGAACTACTGACCTTTTGGTTAGCAGCTGTAGCTCTTAACCACTACGCCACCATAGTTTCTAGCCATTACTAATATCTTTAATAATGCTTACCAAATGATTAATTTAAACAAAATTGATTACTTACAATAAGAATTAAAATATCCTGTTGTTTTAGCTTCAAGAAATATTTTATTCTAGCTGCACATCTGATTTGTCCTCTGTGACCTGTGCGAAAATATCCACCTGTCTTAGTCATCTAGTGCTGCTGTAACAGAAATACCAAAAGTGGATGGCTTTAACCGAGAGAAGTTTATTTTCTCACAGTCCAGTAGGCTACAAGGCCAAATTCAGGGCGTCAGCTCCAGGGGAATGCTTTCTCCATCGTCTCTGGAGGAAGGTCCATGTCATCAGTCTTCCCTTGGTCTGGGAGCTTCTCTGTGCAGGAAGCTCAGGTCCAAAGGACACGCTCTGCTCCCGGTGCTGCTTTCTTGGTGGTATAAGGTTCCCATGTGTCTCTGCTCACTTCTCTCTTTTATATCTCAAAAGAGATTGGCTTAAGATACTGTCTAATCTTGTAGACCTCATCAGTATAACTGCCGCTAATCCATCTTCTTAGGTCACAGTGACTGAATTTACAACACATCAGGAAATAACATCAGATTACAAAATGGTACACAGTTATACAATACTAGGAATCATGACCCAGACAAGTTGACAGATATTTTGCGGGGACACAATTCAATCCATGACACCGCCTTTGACTCTGTTCAGTGGTATTGTATGTCCTGGGGAAGTCAGCGCCATTCAGGAGTGTAGGGTAGTTGTGAGTCTAAACTCTGGAATGGGGAACCTGGGTTAGAAAACCTTCCCACCACTTATCAGCTTTGTGATTTGAACAAGTTCCATAACACCCTCTGCCTCGTTTTTTTATTCTGTAAAGTGGGAATAATAAGGCTGACATTACAGGATTGATATAATGATTAAATAACATTTGTAAAATATTTAGCAAAGTGCCTAACAATAATAACAATGTGTAAATGATAGTTTATTTAAAAAATATAAATCAAATATTTCCCCCGTTTAACACTCTCTGTAATGGTCAATTTTATGTGTTAACTTGGCTAGGTTATGATGCCCAGTTGTTTGGTCAAGCACTGCTCTAGACTCTGTTATGAAGTAGTCACATGTAATAAAATCAGTTGGCCTTAAGTAAAGTAGATTACAGTCCATAATGTAGATGGGCCTCATCAATCAGTTAAAAGCTTTAAGAGCAAAAAGGGAGTTTTCCCTAGGGTGTATTCTGCCTTCAAACTATAAGTAGTAATTTTGCAAGAACTCCCTCACTCTTCACACTTCCTATTGACCGGCATAGGAATTTTTGGACACGAGACTGCAGGAATCGGCAGCCTGTCCCCTCCTGACCTACAGATTTTGGACTTGCCAGCCCCCCACAATCACATGAGGCAATTCCTTAAAATAAATCTGTCTCTCCCTCTCTCTCTCTCTATATATATGTAGACATATATTGATATATACGGATATCTCTGGTGGTATAGTGGTTAAGAGCTCAGCTGCTAACCAAAAGGTCGGGAGTTCAAATCCACCAGCTGCCCCTTGGAAACCCTATGGGCAGTTCTACTCTGTCCTACAGGGGTCGCTATGAGTCAGAACTGCACGTGAAAACAACATCAACAACAACATATATCTGTCTCTCTGTATATATATTTCACTCGTTCTGTTTGCCTAGAAAACCTTGACTAAGACAATCTCTAATTCCTTTCTATTGCACTTAAAATCAAAACTGTTTCTCACCCTCTTAAGATGCCCTACAGCACCTTCCCAAAGCATGAGACCTATCCTTCACCCATCTTTCCCAATGTCATCTTGTACAACTCTTACCCTATACTCTACTTTTCAGCCAGCTTGGCCTCCTGCCTATGACTGGATGATGCTAAGCACCTTCCCTCCAGAGATCTTTACTCTTGTTTTCCCTTCTATCTGCAGGTAGTCCTCAACAAGATCTTCATCTGGTTCGCTCTTTCCCATATTTATACGGGACAATTTCCAATGAAATCTCAGCATAAATACCATTTCTGTAGGCATGTCTTACTTGGCCATCACATCTAGAGCAGTTATCCCCTCAGTGGGGCCCCCTTCTTCATCATGTTTTATCCTACTTATACTATTTATCACTTAAATTTTTGTTGATGGTGGTGTTTACTTATTTATCTATTTCCTTCCTTACTAGAATGTAAGTTACAGGAAAGGAAGGACCTTCTCTGTCTGGTTAAATGTTCTATCCCAAGATCCTATAACAGTACTGCACAAATGGAGATATTTGGAAACATTTGAATGAGTGAATGGATCTTTATCGCTATTACTTCTATGAATATCAAGTTCTGTGCTGTCTAAACCGTACTTCTAGACAAAAAGAACACTAGTAGAAATTAAGTTCTTTCTTTACTTGATAGCTTCTTGAATTTCAGCATATTCCTTTAAATGTGTAAAATAAAAGTTTTGAGTTTTTTTCTTTTTTATTGTGCGTTAGGTGAAAATTTATAGAGCAAATTAGTTTCCCATTCGATAGTTTATACATAAAGTGTTTCATGACCTTGGTTTCATTCCCTACAATGTGTCAACACTCTCCCCATTTCCGCCTTGGTTTCCCTATTTTCTTTTATCCTGATTTTCTACCCCTTCCTGCCTCTCATCTTTTTTTTTTTTTAATTTTTTTTTATTGTACTTTAGATGAAGGTCTACAGAACAAATAGTTTCTCATTAAACAGTCAGTACACATATTGTTTTATGACATTGGTTAACAACCCCACTACATGTCAACACTCTCCCTTCTTTACCTTGGAAGACCTTTTCTTTTTTGGCAAAAATCTGCAGAGCCAAAATTAAACCATTTCAAAAGTTTCTACGTGTACAATTCAGTGACACTGATAACATTCTTCCAGTTGTGCTGCTATTCTCACTATCCTTTTCCAAATTACTCCATCACCATTATCTTCAACTCATTGCCCCCTAGGCTTCCCATCAAACCTTTTGAGTTGCTGTTGTCAATTTAATCTCACATAGATAATTCTTTTTTTTTGTACGTTAGATGAAGTTTTACAGAACAAATAGTTTCTCATTAAACAGTACACATATTGCCCTATGACAATGGTTAACAACCCCATGACATATCAACACTGTCCCTTCTCAAACTTGGGTTCCCTATCACCAGCTTTCTGGTCCCCTCCTGCCTTCTAGTCCTTGTCCCTGGACTGCTGTGCCTCATTCGTCCCATTCTGTTCTATGGGGCTGTCCAATCCCGGGCTGAACGGTGAACCTCAGGAGTGACTTCACCACTGAACTAAAAGGGTGTCCAGGGCCGTACTCTCGGGGTTTCTCCAGTCTGTCAGGCCAGTAAATCTGGTCATTTTTTTGTGAGTTAGAATTTTGTTCTACATCCTTCTCCAGCTCTGTCCAGGACCCTCTGCTCTGATCCCGGTCAGAGCAGTAAATGCTGATAGCCGGGCACCATCTAGCTGTACTGGACTCAGTCTGGTGGAGGATGTGGTAGCTGTGGTCCATTACTCCTCTGGAGTAATCTTTTCCTTGTATCCTGTTCTCTTCATTCTCCCTTGCTCCCGAAGGGGTGAGACCAGTGGAGTATCTTAGATGGCTGCTCACAGGCTT
>NW_004444132.1:2679082-2681736 GCF_000243295.1 Trichechus manatus latirostris
ACCCTTCACCAAAGTTACCACTTATCTATTGTCTGTTTAGTTTCAACCCTCACCCCTCCCATCCCTTGTAACAAACAAAGATTGTTTCTTTTTGTGTGTAAACTTTTACATGGGTTTTTACAGCAGAGGTCTCACAATATTTGTTCTTTTGTGATTGACTTATTTCACTCAGCTTAATGTCCTCCAGTTTTATCCATGTTATGAGGTGGTTCACAGATTCATCATTGTTCTTTATCATTGCATAATACTCCATTGTGTGTATGTACCATAGTTTGTTTATCCATTCATCTGTTGATGGACATCTAGGTTGTTTCCATCTTTTTGCTATTGTGAACAGTGCTGCAATGAATATTGTTGTACATATGTCTATTCGTGTGATGGCTCTTATTTCTCTAGGATATATTCCTAGGAGTGGGATTGCTGGATAGTAGGGTATTTCTATTTCTAGCTTTCTGAGGAAGCACCATATCATTTTCCAAAATGATTGTATCATTTTGCATTCCTACCAGCAGTGCATAAGAGTTCTGATCTCCCTGCAGCCTCTCCAACATTTGTTATTTCCAGTGTTTTTGACTCGTGCCAGTAAAGCCGGGGTGAGATGGTATCTCATTGTGGTTTTAATTTGCATTTCTCTAATGGCTAGAGATCGCGAGTGTTTCCTCATGTGTCTGTTGGCTGCTTGAATGTCTTCTTTGGTGAAGTGTCTGTTCATTTCCTTTGCCCATTTTTTGATTGGATTATTTGTCTTTTTGTTGTAGAGGTGTTGGATTTTCTTGTAGATTTTAAAAATTAGACCTTTGTCTGACTTGTAATGTCCAAAATTTTTTTCCCAGTGTGTAGGTTCTCTTACTTTTTTGGTGAAGTCTTTTGATGAGCATAAGTGTTTCATTTTTAGAAGATCCCAGTAATCTAACTTATCTTCTGGGGTTTGTGTGTTGTTGGTTATGGTCTGTATCTTGTTAATGCCATGAATTAGGGCCTCTAGCATTGATCCTATTTTTTCTTCTATGAACTTTATGGCTTTGGACTTTATATTTAGGTCTTTGATCCATTTTGAATTAACTTTTGTGTATGGTGTGAGGTATGGGTTCTCTTTCAGTTTTTTGCAGATGGTCATCAAGTTTTGCCAGCACCATTTGGTAAAAAGACTGTCTTTTCCCCATTTGATGGACTTTGGGCCCTTGTCGAGGATCAGGTGACCATACGTGGATGGATTCACATCCGGGTTCTCAATTCTGTTCCATTGGTCAAAGTATCTTTTGTTGTACCTGTACCAGGCTCTTTTGACTACCGTAGCTGTATAGAAGGTTCTGAGGTGTGGTGGTGCGAGTCCTCCTACTTTATTCTTCTTCAATAGAGCTTTACTTATCCAGGGCTTCTTCCCTTTCCATATAAAGTTAATAATTAGTTTTTCCATCTCTTTGAAGAATGTTGTTGGTATTTGGATCGGGATTGCATTGTACTTGTAAATTGCTTTGGGTAGAATTGTCATTTTCACTACGTTGAGTCTACCTATCCATGAGCATAATGTGTTTTTCCATTTATGTAGATCACTTTGGGTTTCTTTCAGTAGTGTTTGGTAGTTTTCTTTCTATAGGTGTTTTATATCCCTGGTTAGATTTATTCCTAAGTATTTTATTTTTTTAGGGGCTATTATAAATGGTATTGCTTTCCTGATTTCTTTTTCATAGTTCTTTTTATTGGTGTATAGGAATTCAACCAATTTTTTATGTTTATCTTGTATCCTGCTACTCTGCTGAAACTTTCTATTAGTTCCAGTAGTTTTCTTGTGGAATCTTTAGGGTTTTCTATGTACACTATCATATCATCTGCAAACAGGGACAGTTGAACTTCTTCATTACCAATTTGGATGCCCTTTATGTCTTTTTCTTGCCTTATTGCTGTAGCTAGGACTTTCAGCGCAATGTTAAATACGAGTGGAAATAAAGGGCATCCTTGCCTTGTTTCTGTACTCAAGTGGAATGTTTTCAGCCTCTCTCCATTAAGAATGATGTTGGCCATTGTTTTTGCATAGGTGCCCTTTATTATGTTGAGAAATTTCCCTTCTATACTTATTTTATTGAAAGTTTTTTTATCAGGAATGGGTGTTGGACTTTGTTGAATAGCTTTTCTGCTTCAGTTGAGATGATCATGTGATTCTTTTCTTTCCTTTTATTTACGTGGTGGATTATGTTGATTGATTTTCTAATGTTGAACCATCCTTGTGTACCTGGCATAAATCCTATTTGGTTATGGTGTATTATTTTTTTGTTATGATGCCGAATTCCACCGGCTAGAATTTTTGCATCTATATTCATGAGAGATATAAGCATGTAATTTTCTTTTTTCATGGCTTCTTTGCCTGGTTTTGGTATTAGGGTTATGCTGGCTTCATAAAATGAATTCGGAAGTATCCCTTCCTTTTCTATATTCTGAAACAGTTTGAATAGTACTGGTATAAACTCTTCTCTGAATATTTGATAGAGTTCTCCAGTGAAGCCATCTGGGCCAGGGCTTTTTTTTTGTTGGGAGTTTTATTTTTACCTTTTTAATCTCTTCTCTAGTTATGGGTCTGTTCAGATTTTCAACATTACTTTGTTGTAGTTTGGGTAGGTAGTGTGTTTCTAGAAATTTATCCATTTCCTCTAGGTTTT
>NW_004444132.1:2682535-2693671 GCF_000243295.1 Trichechus manatus latirostris
TTGCTGTCATTTTGTAGTGCTTTTTTTTGTAGTGCTGACGTTTTCGTTGTTCCTGTTACTCTCCTGTGCTGAATTCCTTTTGTTTGTGGATTTTTTTCATTTCTTTTGGTTTTGTAGGTTTTGTTTTTACTGAAACTTTATGTTTTTCCTGTTTATTTTGATGAGTAGTTTTGTTAACTTTCTTTGTGGTTACCTTGACATTTACCCTTATCTTCCCAGGTTTAAACCAGTCTATTATTACTTGGTATCACTTTGCCCTCCTCTCCATTAGAAGGTTCTATACCTACACCATTTATTCCCTCTTTTATTGTTCTTATGCTGTTATCATTTGCAGATTAACCTCTCTGGTTCCCTATTGTAATTCTTTTAGTTTTGGATAGTCCTTAAGAGTTCATTTCCTATGTTGCTATCTGGCTGGTACAATCCTGTGTCCTAGTTTCAGCCTGTGGTCTGATGTTGTTTGTTCTCAGATTGAAGGACTCCCTTTAATAATTCTTGTAAGTTTGGTTTGGTTTTTACATAGTCCTTTAATTTGTTTATCTAGAAATGACCTAATTTCACCATCATATTTGAACGAGAGTTTTGTAGGGTGTGTTATTCTTGGCTGGCAATTTTTTTCTTTCAAGGTTTTATATATGTCATCCCATTGCCTTCTTGCTTGCATGGTTTCTGCCGAATAATCCGAGCATAGTCTTATTATTTCTCCTGTGTATGTGACTTTTTGTTTTTCTCAAGCTGCTCTCAGTTTTCTTTGTTTGTCTTTGGTTTTAGTGAGTGTGATTATGATATGCCTTGGTGATTTTATTTTGGTGTCTATCCTATATGGGGTTCATTGAGCTTCCTGGATGGTCAGCTTTTCATCTTTCATGATATTGGGTAAGTTTTCTGTCAGTAATTATTGAAAGATCCTCTCCGTGTTTTCTGTTTTCTCCCCGTTCTGGAACACAAATCCCTCGCAGAGTTTTGCTTTTGATTGTATCTCACGTTATTCTCAGGGTTTCTTCATTTTTCTTTGTTATTTTTTCTGATTTTTCCTCAAACAGTGTTGTATCCAAGTGTTTGTATTCAATTTCACTGAGCCTGTCTTCTATCATTTCAAACCTGCTCCTCAGCCCTTCTATGACACTGTCCATTTCTGAAATCTTGTTGTCTATATTTCAGATTTGTAATTGTTATTTTTGTATGACTTCTATTTGTGAATTTATTTTAGCATTTTGTTCCTGTATTATTTTCTTGAATTCTTCCATTTTTTTGTCTGCATTTTCCATGAATTTGTCTATTTTTTCCTTATTTTTGTCTGCATTTTGCTTCAACTCTTGGTTAATTCTGAACATCAAAGATTTGAATTCCCTATCAAGTAGCTCTAGTTCCTTTTCTTCTACTGGAAAGTCATCTGGTGTTTTATTTTGGATGCCTACTGGAACCATCCTGTCCTGTTTTTATATATGTTTTCATATTTTCTGCTGTCTTCAGGGCATTCGGTAGTTATTTTCCTTGTTTATTGATTGTAGATTTGTTTGTTTTGTCCTCCTTTTTTGTTTTATTTGGTTATGTCTGAGAAGGGAGGCTGTGCCTTCTTTGTCATTTGCTTGTCTGTGGCCACGATACTTTTTGTCTCTTTCTCCAATGGGCAGGGTCTCTCACTCAGGTATGGTAAAGCATGGCAGGTCCAGCTGAAGGGGAGTTGCTGGGATGGGTTGTTTGTGGCATGTACTAGGGCTGACAGGGCAGACCAGGAATTAGTGTAGGGCAGGCTCCAGTAGGCTGTGCCTATGCTGCTTCGGAGTGTGATGTTCAGTGTATGGTGCAGGTAGGCAGAAAGGAGGGGGGAGATTGTGATGTGTGGAGCTAAGATGAGTATGGGAAAGAGGATAGAGAAGAGAGAGGAACAGGAGCCAAAAACATACACACAGACAAAAGAGAGTGCTAAGGGACCTTGCTACTGGATTGGAGAGATGAGAGACCGAGAAATAGAGAAAAACAAAAAGAAAAAAAAGAAAAAAATGAATAAATCAAGAAACTGGAAATGAATAAAGACAAAAGGAAAAATAGAGAGAAGAAAACAAAACAAACAAACAACAACAAAAAAAGAAAAAAAAGAAAAAAAATACAAGAAAAAAGAAATGCCCCCAGGTATGTCACTGTTTGTCTGCCCAGAGTAATGGAGTAGCTCCTAAGCCATATAGTACTGCCCAGCTAGAAAGGGTTCCCAAGCAGAGAAAAGAAAAAGAAAGCAAACAAACAAATCAGAACAAACAAACAAACAAAAAGCTGTGGGGGTGCCACCCGTGTGGTGGCAGGGGCTAGGAAGCAGTTTCACAGTCAAGCAGTGTTTTGCAGCCTTTCGTGAAGAAGCAAAGATGGAGCACGGAGCCAGGTATTGGAGAGAAAGGAGGGGGATGTGGTGAGAGGTAAGGAAGAAATCTAATGAAGCGGAAAAAAGCAAGACCAGTAGCCAACAAAGGGCACTCAGTGAGGTCGGGTGGAATCCAGGTGACACGGGGGTGAAGTCGTTGCTTCCCAGCCAAGAGACTGAGGCCGCAGGAAGCAGAGGAGGCTGAGTGGAGTAGAAGTGTGGGGGTTGGGAAAAGGTATGTCACTGGTTACCGGTTGTTCTGTCTCCTGCTGGAAGCTCTATGAAGCTGCTTTCTCGTACCCCCTGTTCGCTGATCTCCTATAGGAATCCAAGATGACAGATCTGTGATGTGGTAGCTGATAGAGGACCTCTGCATGTATCTCTCCTCGCTCTATGTTCTCTGTCAGTTTCTTATTCCATTTGGTGCATGGCTGAGTTCTTTATCTCTTCGTTTGATGCTTAGGGTTTCAGGACCGATGTGTGATTCTGTTTGACTTAGTTTTTTGGGTCTTTGCTGTAGAGGGACGGCGTGGTGCTTCTGACTATAGTGCCATGTTGCCCAGATGTCCCCCTGCCTCTCATCTTTGCCTTTGTGCAGGTAATGCCCTTTTGCTCTCGTATAATTGATTGTTCTAAGGAGTACATTCCTCTCGGGCGTTATTGTTTATCTTATGTGCTTGTCTATTGTTTGGCAGGGAGGTGGTCTCCACGAATGGCTTACCTTCTAGGTCAGAAACGTATCTTAGGACCACAGTCTTGGTGGTTCTTCCAGTCTCTGTCAGACCAGCAAGCCTGGTCTTTTTTGTGAAATTTATTTTTTGGCTCTACAATTTTTTCCCGCTCTGTCTAGGACCCTGTGTTGTGATCCCAGTCAGAGTAGTTGGTAGTGGTAGCCAGGCACCATCTAGTACTTCTGGTCTCCGGGTTGTGTAGGCTGTGGTTCATGTGGTCCATTAGTCCTTTGTACTGATTATCCCTTGAGTCTTTGGTCTCTTTCACTCTCCCTTGCTCCAGCCAGGAAGAGACAAATAGTTCTATCTTAAATGGCTGCTTGCAAGCTTTTAAGACCCTAGAAGCTACTCACCAAAGTAGGATGCAGGACATTGCCTTTATATGCTATGTTGTGCCAATTGATGTAGATGTCCCCTGACTCTATGGTCCTTGTCTTCTAGCCTAAGAACTTCATCCCTCAAGGTGTTTGGTTATGTCTAAGAGATTTCCCTGACTATACTCCTTGTGCACTCTATATGAGCTGCACCTACAGTCTTGTATGTAGAAATATCCACCACGAAACCTATATTTGCCAGTGTGTGTTCCCTTACATCCTTGCACACCTTTTAGTGTATCTACCTATTTGTCCATTTGTAAATTACTGTTTGTTAATACTTTTGCTGCAGAATTGTCTAAGCTGTAATAGTTACTGTAGTTGCCCTTTATTCTTGCTTTCCTCTCAGTGTCCTCTCTTGCCTTGGTCATGTTGTACTGACTTTCCCCATATTATGTATTACCTCTCTGTAAAAATGGCTTGAGGGCCATGTCTGACCTTTAACTTCACAAGGGGAAAGGAGAACCAAGATCAGCAGCCCAAGTCTGATTCCTATGAGGCAGAGGTCAGACATGCCTCCTCTCTTAGCCATCTTTACCAACTCTGACACCATCTGTCTCTTCCACAGCACTCTCTGCTTCTCTGCTGGGTTTGATAATTTATTGCAATGGCCACACAGAACTCACAGACCATACTTACAATTATGGGGTTTATTAGGGAAGTAACGGTTACAATTCAGGCTCAAGAACACTCAGGAAACAGTTCTTCCACCAGGATAGCCTCTCCCTAGCTGTGCTGACAGGCATTCCTCTCCCTGCCCTCAGCTTTCTCTCTCCATGGGCTGGGAAGCCCACCATGCCATCTCCTGCTGCCAGGTCTCTCCTTCCTTGGTGGTGGTAGACTCCTCCTTTGTGCTCTGGAATTAGCTCTCTTTTAAGGCAAAATTTACCAATCCCCTTGGTAGGCCACAATTACCCTATCACAGTCCTGCCCAAAAAATCACCTTGGTGGGAGTTATAAGACCATGGCTAGAAAAGTCACACACAAAAATAATTAATTCACTGCAGGCCACCCCCTGGCTTTTCTAGACAAGGTTCTTTCATATTTGGAGGATAACTTCCCCCTCCCAATGATTTTACCAGTCCAAAATAGTCATTAACAACTAATCCTTCAATTGGGCAAAGAGTCCAAAGCGTGAGTTTATTCAGGTCTGCTATGGGTTTCCAATTGATCTGGTCAGGTTCTCTAAAAGTCGTCTCGTCTTCACCATTTCTGGCCTCTGACAAAATTCAGCTGAGAAGATTATTCCCTTGCTCTGAGCCTCACAAGGTATCAGCATAGCAAAACCTTTAAGAGACTTTAGGTTCAGCCACTGTACTCTAATCCAGCAGTGCCTCCCCTTTAGTCCACTCTTTTATACTTACACCTTCTACAATTACAGTTTTTACAATTACAATTAACCCTGTTAACAATTAGCACTCACAGCTGAATCATACAATCCTATCAGCATCTTCCCCCACCCTCTCTTCCCCAGACCTGGGAGGAAAAGAGGAATCTATTCAGTGAGGATCCTCCCTTGTCCCTCTCATTTTATGTAAGCACACTCATGAAAGCAAGTAAGCCAGTCACTTCATGCTTTTATCTCCCCCGATTTTAGATAGCCAGTGTTTAAATTGCCTGTCCCTATCAAACCAGTACTCTGAGGAGACAAGCATGTTCCTTGGTCTTGAAGAATCTTGTTCCGATTGGAACTTTGAGCATCTACATCCATAAGCAGTCCAGTCCAGAGCAAGCCATGAAATTGCAGTAATCTACACCAGCACACGATGTCAGACATCTTTCTCTTCATTCGGTCAGATTCTGGTCAGCTCATACTGTTGTAGGGGAAAAACATCATAAAGTTTAGTAAAGCAAAAAGAAAGTTTCATTTGGCATGTATTCAAAAAGGCAAAAGTGGGAAACGGACAACCATGCTGCCAGAGCCATGTCTGCCCGAGTCCAAGGAAATATCACAGAACAGACAAAAGTGGGAAAATGGACAAGCATGTTGCTAGAACCATGTCTGTCCAAGTCCAAAGAATATTACAGGATAGGCAAGAATGGGAAAACGGACAAGCATGCTGCCACAGCCATGTCCAAAGACCATTACAGAACCGTCAGTATATATTCATATTACAAATGGGCAAAACAATTGAAAGCCTAGCCTTTTCAGATTGGCTAGAAACTGTGATCCTATATTTTGAATTGTCTTTCTTAACAGTCATTGGTACAGGTTTCAGTAATGACAGTCAGGAGGATCTTCATTGGTCCAACAAATTTGTGTTCACTAAATGCTGGTAGAAAAAGAGTAGAGAGTTTTTTATGTTCTGTTTGATTGGCTTTTATGTGAAAGTTTCCCTAAAAGATATTTTCCAAGATTATCTTAGCTAGTGTCTTTATACCTCAGGCCCCAGCTGATGTGTCCTTGTGAGTCCTTGTGAGCCCAGCTGCAGCTGGGTCACATTCTCTGCTCAAGGACAGGGAATAATAACTCCAATATTATTTCCTAAATCAATACCTAGCCATCCGGGCTAGGTCACAATGGGTCGCAGCTTCAGGCTTGAGGGTTCACACACACCTCCTGGCACTTTAGCCCCTTCACACTCTCATCCCTAAACCCCTTGGGCTAGATTAGCAAGTTCCACCCATAAATTTAGGAGTCCCCATACAACTCCCTTTACTTCTGACCAGCCAGCCTTTCCTCTCACTCATCCCTAGCCCCTGTGGGCTAGGTCAACAGGTGCCAGTGGAACATGTCCAAACTCTGTCTCTTCATTGCTGTACTTCTCCCACTTCTACTTATTCAGTAGACCCAGGTGGTCACCAGAAGGAAGCAGACCAAGCTGTCTACTCGCTAGCTCCCTTTAAATTGGAGTCCTGGAAGAGGGTTCCTTCCAATGGACACTGACTTTTCCTGCCTGGATGCATCCAACAGCAAACCGATTTCTTGAAACTCAAAAAGCAAAACAGCCACTTTTTTTTTTCTTCTTTCAGGTTCTTCCTTCAAATGCAAATATTCTGTTCTCTCAGCAGTTCTGGGTGGTTCTGCATGTCTTTTCAAATGCAAATCTGGGTGGGGCTTTGGTTTTCAACCTAAGGCCCCTACTCTATACACAGGGCTACTGGTTTGAAACAAAAAGCTTGTGTTTCTTACTGGGGAAGCCAGCACATCTTGTCCAAGGCAAGGTCATGGAAGCTCCATAGACACATCCAAACTCCCTGAGGGTCCAAATTACTAGGCTGAGGGCTGAAAGGACCGTGGACTTGGGAACATCTAGCTCCAATTGGTGTAATATAGTTTATAAAGAAAATTTTCTACATTCTAGTTTGGTGAGTAGCATCTGGGGTCTTAAAATCCTGTGAATGGCCACCTAAGATCCTCCACTGGTCTCACCCCGTCAGGAGCAAGGGAGAATGAAGAAAACCAAAGACATAAGGGAAAGATTAGTTCAAAGGACTAAGGGACCACAACTACCATGGCCTCCAACAGACTAAGTCCAGCACAACTAGGTGGTGCCCAGCTACCACCACCGACTGCTCTGACATGGATCATAATAGAGAGTCCTAGACAGAGCTGGAGAAAAATGTAGAACAAAATTCTAACTCACAAAAAGACCAGAATTACTAGCCTGACAGAGACTGGAGAAACCCCAAGAGTATGCCCCCTGCACACCCTTTTAGCTCAGTAATGAAGTCACTCCTGAAGTTCACCCTTCAGCCAAAGATTAGAAAGGCCCATAAAACAAAATGAGACCAAATGAGCACACCAGCCCTGGGGCAAGGACTAGAAGGCAGGAGGGGACAGGAAGGTTGGTAATAGGGAATCCAACATCAAGAAGGGAGAGTGTTGACATGTCTTGGGGTTGGTAACCAATGTCACAAAACAATATGTATACTAATTTTTTAATGAGAAGCTAGTTTGTTCTGTAAACCTTCATCTAAAGTACAATAATAAAAAATAAATAAAAAGCTTGTGTTTCTCCCAGGCAAATCCTCGTTCCCCTTTTAGCGTATCCAATTAAGTGTTGGTTGAAGTTGGAGTTACACACTCTCTGTAATCTATATATCTAGTATTCATTTCTAGCATACATTTAGGTCTGCTTTACAACATTAGGTAGGAGAAACATTCAATATCCATAGTACATTCAGATAAATGCATAATCCTAAACACATAACCCTTTTAAAACATTCCAGTTTAGTCTTCTCTACACCTTAACTATCTTCCTATTCATATGCATATGGCCTTGGGCCTCTGTCTGGGTAGAACCAGAAGACCCTGGCCCCCTATCAATGATCCTGCTTACCTGACCTGGCTTTTGCTCCAGGTGGGGCTTTTCTCTCCTCAGCTGCTGTTGCCGTAACAGGCAACAAAAACGAAAGCAACAATCCAAGAATCCAAAGTTTCACTTCCCAGGCCCCTTCTTTCTTTCTCTTACAAAGACCCATGCTTCTCTGAGTCTGGAGCCATTGCAAAGAATCCTGCTTCTGATGCCAGTGGGCACAGTGTCTGACCTCCTCTAACTTCACAAGGGGAAGGAGAACCAAGATCAACAGCCCCAGGCTGATTCCTATGAAGCAGAGGGTAGACATGCTTCCCCTGTTAGCCATCTTTACCAACTCTGACACCATCCGTCTCTTCCACAGCAGTCTCTACTTCTCTGCTGGGTTTGATAATTTATTGCGATGGCCACACAGAACTCACAATTTTGGGGTTTATTAGGGAAGTAACAGTTACAGTTCAGGCCCAAGAACACTCAGGAAAGAGTTCTTCCACCAGGATAGCCTCTCCCCAGCTGTGCTAGAAGGCACTCCTCTCCCTGGCCCTTAGTCTCTGCCCAAAGGCACTCAGCTTTCTCTCTTTGTGGACCAAGAAGCCCATCTGCCATCTCCTGCTGCTGGGTCTCTGCTGCTGGGTCTCTCCTTCATTGGTGGTGGTGGGCTCCTCCTCTCTGCTCTGGAATTGGCTCCCTTTTAATTCAAAATGGACCAATCCCCTTGGTAGGCCACAATTTCCCTATCACACAGTCCTGCCCAGTCATCTGGATGGGAGTCACAAGACCGCATTTTGTGGGTTCGTCATTATTCTTTGTCATTGTGTAGTATCCCATTGTGTACATGTAACACAGTTTGTTAATCCATTCATCTCTTGATGGGCACTTAGGTTGTTTCCATCTTTTTGCTATTGTAAATAATGCTGCAGTGAACATGGGTGTGCACATGTCTATTTACATCATGGCTCTAATTTCCTCAGGGTGTATACCTAGGAGTCCAACTGCTGGATCATATGGTATTTCTATTTCTAGCTTTTTGAGGAAGCACCATACAGGAAGCACCATACCATTCTCCAAAGTGGTTGTACCATTTTATATTCCTACCAACAGTGTATAAGAGTTCCACTCTCCCCACAACCACACCAGCATTTGTTATTTTCTGTTTTTTTGATTAGTGCCAGTAATGTCGGGGTCAGACAGTATCTCATTGTAGTTTTGATTTGCATCTCTCTCATAGCTAATGACTGTGAGCATTTCTTCATATGTTTGTCAGCCACTTGAATGTCTTCTTTGACGAAGTGTCTGTTCATATCCTTTGCCTATTTTTTAAAAGGATTGTGTGTCTTTTTATTGTTGAGATGTTGAAGTTTTCTATAAATTTTACAAATTAGTTTTTTGTCGGATATGTTGTAGGCAAAAATTTTTTCCCAGTCTGTAAGTTCTCTTTTGGCTCTTTTGGATAAGTCTTTTGTTGAGCATAAGTGTTTAATTTTTGGGAGGTCCCATTTATCTAGTTCATCTTGTGCTGTGTGTGCATTTTTTGTTATGTTTGGTACTCTGTTTATGTCATATATTAGGGCTACTAGTATTATCCCTTCTTTTACTTCCATGATCTTTATAGTTTGAGGGTTTATATTTAGATCTTTGATCCATTCTGAGTTAGTTTTTGTGTATGGTGTGAGGTAGGATCCTGTTTCGTTTTTTTACAGGTGGACATCCAGTTTTGCCAGCACCATTTATTGAAGAGACTGTCTCTTCCTCATTTAATGGTCTTTGGCCCTTTGTCAAAGATGAGCTGACCATAGGTGAATGGATTTACGTCTGAGTTCTCAAAAAGTTTTGAATTTTAAAGAGCATTGTAAATTTAATTTGCAGATACGAACAACTAGCAAATTCAGGTAAGATCTACTCACATACATATATTTTGTACCTTGATTATAAATGTTAATTACTAATTATAATATTGTTTCTTAATTATTACCTGTTGTTGCTATTGTTGTTGGTTACTGTCGAATCAGTTCTGACTCATAGCGACCCTATGTACAACAGAATGAAACACTGCCCAGTCCTGTGCCACCCTCACAATCTATGCTATGTTTGAGCCCACTGTTGCAGCCACTGCGTCAATCCATCTTGTTAAGGGTCTTCCTCCTTTTTGCTGAATCTCTATTTTACCAAGCATGATGTCCTTCTCCAGGGACTGGTCCCTCCTGATAACATGTCCAAAGTATGTGAGACAAAGTCTTGCTATCCTCCCTTCTAAGGAGTACTCTGGCTGTAATTCTTCCAACACATTCGTTTGTTCTTCTGACAGTCCATAGTATATTCAATATTCTTCACCAACACTACAACTTAAAGGTGTCAATTCTTCTTCAGTCTTTCATATTCATTGTCCAGCTTTTGCATGCATATGAGGCAATGGAAAATACATGGCTTGGGTCAAGTTCACGTTAATCTTCAAAGTGACATCTTTGCTTTTTAATGCATTAAAGAGATCTTTTGCAGCAGATTTGCCCAATGCAATACGTTGTTTGATTTTTCAACAGCTGCTTCCATGGGTGTTGATTGTGGATCCAAGTAAAGTGAGATCCTGGACAACTTCAATCTTTTCTCTGTTTATCATGATGTTGCCTATTGACCTATTTGTAAGGATTCTTGCTTTCTTTATGTTGAGGTGAGGTGTAATCCAATATTATTAATTTTTTAAATGATGTTTTACTTGGGTACACTTAGAGTTTCTTTGATGACCTCAAACATAAATCTACCATCAGCAAATTTAAATAGAGATTTTTTTTTCAATTAGTATTTTGCAGGTATCTGTTGCTTTTAAAGCCCAGAACTGGCTGCTTGAATCTCTAAGTAAATGGAAGACTTCACTCTCAAAGAACTGGTACCAATTTAAACTGATACTGAAACCCATGAAAGAAGCAAAGTAAACTTACAAATATGCATACCAACGCCTAGGTTCATTATACTGATAAACATCACTGACGTTTAGAGACAGGTCAGTAGATATCCAATCATCAAGTAGACTAGGGTATTGAATAAATCACTGTTCCATTAGTGCTTCCTCTAAGTGCATTTTTTTTAAAATTTGCCTTGCCTTGTATTGGAAAGCAAAGCTTTAGATACCATTTTTACTTACTCTTAGGCAAAGGATTCATATTTAAAATAGTTGAAGCTTCTATAGTGATTGCAACCTTCTCTGCATAACAAAGTAACGAATACAATAGATTCTAGACATTTTACAGATTTAAGATTCATGGCTTCAATTATTTGCCAGTGATGCAGAAAATGCTTTGTATTTTTTTTTTTTAATTTTATTATACTTCAGGTGAAGGCTTACAGAACAAATAGTTTCTCATGAAACAGTAGTACACACGTTGTTTTATGACATTGGTTAACAACCCCACAACATATTAACC
>NW_004444132.1:2699522-2701114 GCF_000243295.1 Trichechus manatus latirostris
GCCTACTGGAACCATCCTGTCCTGTTTTTGTAAATGTTTTGTTATTGTCTGCTGTCCTCGGGGCATTCAGTAGTTATTTTTCTCATTTATTGATTGTAGATTTGTTTGTTTCATCCTTTTTTTTAAAAAAAAAATTTGACCTTGACTGAGCCGACGGACTGTGTGTTCTTTGTTGTTTGCTCGTCTGTGCATGCAATACTTTTCGCCTGCTTCTCCAACTGGCAGGGTCAGTCACTCAGATATGGTACAGCAGGGCAGGTCTAGCTGAAATGGAGTTACTGGGACATGTTGTTTGTGGCACTTACTACAGCCACTAGGGCGGGTCGGTAATCAGTGCATGGCAGGTTCCAGTAGGCCCTGCCTGTGCTGCTTGGTGGTGTGATGTCAAGCGTATGGTGCAGGTAGGCAGGATGCAGCGGGGAGATTGCTATGTGTGGAGCTAAGATGGATATGGGAGAGAGGAGAGAGGAATAGGAGGCAAAAACATACAAAAAAACAAAAAAGAATGCTATGGGAGCTTGCCGTTGGAATGGAGAGGTGAGAGAGTATGAAATGGAGAAAAACAGAAGGGGGAAGAGGAAGAAAAGAAAAGAATGAATAAATAAAAATCAGAAAGGTTAAAGAACCACAAAGTGCCCAGGGATCCCACCAATGCAGCTATGAGGTCTGGGGAAGTCGCTCTCAGGTGTCGCAGTACAGCCTGTCTAGAAGGCGTAGAGGTATACAAAGCCTGGTATTCAGGGATCAGAAAGAGATGGAAGATATAGAGAGACGAGAAACTGAGCAATGAAGAAAGACAAAAAGGGAAAAAGAGGGAAAAGAAAACAAAACAAATTAAAAAAAAAAAAAAAAGAACAAGAAAGGCCCCCCAGAAAAACAGAAAAAAAATTTGAAAAAAGAAATGCTCTCAGGGATCCCTCTGCACATCTGTGGAAGCTGAAGGGGAGTTCCTTGCCACGCAGCTCCGCCTGGCCAGAAAGGGCTCCCAACTCAAGAAAAGGTAAAGAAAACAAACAAACAATTCAAAATGAACAAATGAACAAAAGCCCCGGGATCCCACCAGCGTGGTAGCCCAGACCAGGAAGCAGCTTCACACTCAAATGGAGCTCTGCAGCCCCTCAGGAAGAAGCAAAGATGGGACACGGTGCCAGGCACTTGAACGAAAGAACGGGGAGGCGGTGAGAGGCAAGCAAGAAATCAAAAGAAGCAAAAAAAAAAAAAAAAAAAAAAGCAACACCAGCAACCAACAAAAGGCACTCAGAGATCCAGCTAGTGTGGGCTGGTGTTTCTGGACAAGAGACTGTGTCCACCGGAAGCAGAGGAGGCCAAGTGTGGGTGAAGAAGGGTAGAGAGTGGGAAAGCGTATATCACAAATTGCTGGCGCTCTGGAGCACCTCAGGAAGAAGCAAAGATGGCACACGGAGCCAGGCACTCGAGTGAAAGGAGGGGGAGGTGGCGAGAGGCAAGTGAGAAATCAAAAGAGGCAGAAAAATAAAAGCAACATTAGCAGCCAACAAATGGCACCCAGAGAGCCGCCCGCTTGGGTGTGTGGAATCCAAGCAGCTGGCGCTTCCCGGTCAAGAGACTGTGGC
>NW_004444132.1:2701406-2733120 GCF_000243295.1 Trichechus manatus latirostris
CATTTGGTGCTTGGCTGAGTTCTTTATCTCTTCATTTGATGTTTTAGGGTTTCAGGATTGTTGTATTCTCTGTTTGGCTTAGTTTTTCGGATCTTTGCTGTGGAGGGACGGCATGGTGCTTCTGCCTAGAGCGTCATTTTGCCGGAACCTCTGCTTTGTATTTTTACTGAAACAAATTTGAGTCAGGTTCCCTGGGGCTCTAGTGTCTGAAGAATGTTACTCAGTGAGTGAGTATGTCTAGCTGGTATCCAGAATGTTTCAGTATTTTTGTTGTTCTAATTCTCTGAAAATGACGCCAACTTGGCTTTTTTTGAGAAATTTTTCTATTAACTAAGACAGAAAATTATACCAAAATTTGACTAGACAAATTGTGATGTAAGATATGCCCAAGAAATACATGACTCACTGGAAACATGATTCAAAAGCAAGCAGGAGGCTGCACAAATATTACACAACCACACATTTGGAGGTTTGCTAAGGACTACTCATTGCTGTCGAGTGGATTCCAACTCATAGCGACCCTATAGGACAGAGTAGAACTGCCCCATAGGAGTTCCAAGGAGTGGCTGGTAGATTCTAACTGCCAGCCTTTTGGTTAGCAGCCAAGCTCTTAACCACTGAGCCACCAGGACTAGGTGTATATCAACTGGGATTGACTAGATGACAACTGGTTTGGTAATTTTGGTTTTAGGCATGTATTTATATTACCCAGACTCTATTGTTTGGGGCCCATTCTTTATATCTTGTTGATACTAAATCCTAAATGTTATGTATTTAGATAAATATGTCTATAGTTTAATTTTGTAAGCATATTTACTGTTATACCACAAGAACGGATATTAAAAGCATAGAACTCTTCTGATTTGCTTCTTAGTTACATTATTTATGTAACTTCTCTTTTTAAGTGCAGGGATATGATGAAATTTTATTACAAGCATTTTGGTCTGTGTTTACATTCAGTCAGTAAAACTGTTACAAAATCTTTCCATTTCTACTCCTGGTCAAATCAGTAGTGTCGGATTTCACAGCTATGGTAGTCTTTGCAGCGATAGACCACACTGATGGTTAAGGAAGAAAAGTTCCAATGAAGAAGTATTTATTGAGCTCTTAAGAAACTACATCTCAGTGTGCTGCTCGTGGGTATTTTATAACTGCTTCCTAGTAGTTTATAATCTTACTAGAGAGAGAACTTATGTACATCAGACAATTAGAATATAGTCCAAGAAGAATGATCAGTTGAAAAAAACCAAGCACCAAAATGTATGACAAGTAGAATAAGAGTTCTGTAGTCAGGGAAGGTTTAATGAAAGACGAGAACCTGGGAACAGCTTTTTCAAATGAATACGTGTGTGTGTGTTTGTAAACCCACTGCCGTCAAGTCGATTTTGACTCATATTGATCCTATAGGGCAGAGTAGAATTGCCCCATAAGGTTTCAAAGGCGCGGCTGGTGGATTCAAACTGCCGACCCTTTGGTTAGCAGCTGTAGCTCTCCATAGCTCTTAACCACTGTACTGTATATATATACTATACATATATGTGTGTGTGTGTATATATATATTAGGAGCCCTGGTGGTGCAGTGGTTAAGCGCTTAGCTGCTAACCAGAAGGCTGGCAGTTTGAACCAACAGACGCTCCATGGGAGAAAGATGTGGCAGTCTCCTTTCATAAAGATTTACAGCCTTGGAAACCCTATGGGGTAGTTCTTCTCTGTCCTATAGAGTCACTATGAGATGGAATCAACTTGATGGCAATGAGTTTTATATATATTTTTGCACGTATATTTTTGCATGTGCATTTTACGTACTTTTTTACATGTACAATTCAGTGACACTATCTACACTATGTTCATTATGTTGTACGCTATCGACACCATCCATCTCCAGACTTTTCCATCATCCTTAATAGAAGCTCAGTGCCTCCTAAGCAATGACTCCCTTTTTACCCCCTCCCTCCCACCCCCAGTGAACATTAATAAACTTTGGTTTTTATCCATTTGCCTACTCTAGATATTTCATAGAAGTAGGATCATACAATTGTTGTCCTTTTATGATTGATTTATTTCACTCGGCATAATGTTTTCGACAGTCATCCATGTTGTAGCATGTATCATAACTTCATTTCTCTTTATGGCAGAGTAATACTCCATTGTAAGTATGTACTACATTTTGTTTATCCATTCAGGGGGGATGTAAAATGGTACAGGAGCTGTGGAAAACACTTTAGAGGTCCCTCAAAGAGTTAAACATAGAATCACCCTGTAATCTAGCTATTCCACTCCTAGGTATATCCACAAAACAGTTGATAGCAGGAACACAAACAGATACATGTATACCAATATTCACTGAAGCACTATTCAAAATAGCCATCCATTATGCAATGGGAAGTCATTAAGGTTATGGTCCTGAGGATTATTTTTCCATAACCCATGTGCAAACAACTTTAAATAAATCCGTGTGTGTATTTATTGTGATCCAAACAAGTATTTAGAGCAGGACAAGAAATTCTAAGTTTGTATACTATTTAACTGGATTTTCTTCTTATTCTAACATTTTATAATACTTTTGAAGTAAGTTATAGCCCTTATCAAAGTCTTATCATCCTTTATTTTTTTAAAGAGTGTCAGCTAACACAAAACTTCTGGATAAAAAGATGATATAATTTTTATAACAGAAAGCAGTTTGCTGAAATGATTGAAGAACACAGGGTGTTGACCCCAGAGCTGTAAATTATAATCCTGAATCTGTCTCTGTATTAAGAATTGGGAAGTGTATTCCTGTCAGTATAGTTGTAAATATTTAAACAACGGCCTGCATACTGTGGCCAGAGCTCTACAAGCAAAAATAACTGTAGGTTTTGGTTAATATTTACATAATTAATAGAGAATTAAAAAAAAAATTATTATCTGGTTAACTTAGGAAAACCCTGGTAATTGTCTATGTTTAATTTATGAAATATTTATTTTTCTGGAATCACAAAGAGGGAACTCTCTGAAGACAGTAATTTTAAATAACAGAACTCTGCATCGGCAGTGTGGCATTTACTCAGAATAAAATAAATCTAGGACAAAAGTTGAGAAGAATAGTTACCAGTTGGCAAGATTATAGAAAGACTGGTGAAGTGCTTTAGAGGACAAAGTCTTTGTCCTCACTCCCTACAGGGAATCCCTTATGTTCTAAAATCTGTGAGTGATAGAAAGTCATTTGAATATTTCTTTATAATACTTCTTAAATATTCCCTAAAGGATTTGTTTATTTTAATGAATTTACAATATGTTTTCAAGGAATATTTAATGCCATGAGAAAATCATCACAATATGAATGGAAAAATGGAAACAAAATTATAAATACAAGGGTAAGCCAGAAAGTATTGCTACTAGGGTTCCAGTTCATACATGCATGGGTTTATTCCAAACGAAACATGTTTAAACACATCTCTGCAATCAGTGGATGGCTGCAGACAAGTTCTATCAGTAATACACTTGTCTTAGTCTCCTTAGGGCGCCTTCAAAAAAAAAAAAGGATTCTTTTTGTGCCATGGAAAAAAATGATTTTGAGGTTAGGGATATTATCAAATTTTTTAAAAAACTCAAGTGGACACCTTCCCAAATCACTGAAGCTTTGCAACAAGTTTATGGGAATGCTGCCCCACATAAAACAAGTTTTTAGATGGATTGAGCGTTTTAAGGAAGGTTGGAAAGACCTCAAAGATGACCCAAGAGAGGGAAGACAGCTCAGAAGGTTATAGTGACTGTTCTTTGGCATTTCAAGGTGGGTAATCTCAGTATATTTTCTCAAAGGGCACAGGATGATCACGGGAGCTTATTATGAAAGAGTTTCAAAAAAATTGAAAACTGCATTGGTGAGAAAAAGGCCAGGAAAATTCCTCTGAGGAATTTTTTTTCCATCATGACAATGCACCTGCTCTTTCTTCTAGGGTAGCAAGGGCTGTCCCATGAGAATTTCTTTAGGAAAATTTACCCCATCCACCCTACAGCCCTGACTTACGCTTTCAGATTTCTTTTTGTTCCCAAAACTCTAAGAACACTTAAAAGGAATATGATCTGTGTCCCTTGAGGATGCCAAAACTGCCATTTTGATGTGGTGTAAATTGAAGAGTACAGAATTCTTCAAGGAAGGGTTAGAGAGATGGAAACACCACCTTCAGAAGTGTATAGACCTACATGGAGGATATGTCAAGAAACAATAGCTTCACATTTTGATATTTTTGTTTAATAAAGGTTTCTATGATTTTATATCAATATTTTTTGACTTACCCTTGTACAGTATCATTTCTATTCTATAATTTAATTAAAAAAATACATGCAAAAAAAGTGCATTTTAGGAAATACATCACAATGCTTTTCAGAGGTTCTTAAATTATAATTAACTGAAAAATTTTCTCTGTACTTATATGTATTTTCTAAATTCTTAATATTGAACATTTATTCTTTCTATTCAGGGTATAGTGGCCTGTTTACATTTTGGCTCATTTTTTATTAAAACATCAGCATTTTCTTATAGTTTGTATAAATTTTCTGTATATTAAGAAAAATAATCCTTGAATATTATATTAGTTACATAAATTAGTTTTATATTATAAAGGTTGTGAGTAGTCTTAAATCTCCCTGACCAACGAATCTTTTGTGAGTTCAGGAGGTTTTTTTTTGTTCCTTTTCTGATTGCAGTGTACCTGGAGACAAATTTTCATTCATGGTCAATTTTAATGAAAAGATAAGACTGTTTTAATGTTAGTTTATGAGTTATATCAGAAAGCACAACATGATGAATGTGTTAAAAGTACAAAGAGATATCTGCTAACCCAGAAACACATGCTAAGGTGGAAGAGAAGTGTGTGCTATGATACATTTATGCTCCAAATGCTGTTATTTTTCACCATATAATCATTAGCCTTCAGTAGGCAGCTGGAAAAGGTTTGAAATCCAGATTGCTGCTTGCTTTATCAAAAAGCTACAAGACTCAGTTAAGGTTCATTTTAATAGGTGAATTCTAGGAGCTGGCTAGAGGTAATTTTAATTTTCTTGAAGGACTATATATATTCCTTGAGGATTAGATGGCTCTGAGTACAGTGTTTACGAAACATGTACGACATTGTTCCCAGAAAAAGAGCTTAAAGGTGTGAACTCTATGTGCTTTGCTGAAAGATTCTGATTTTTTAAAGATAAAATGACTCAGAGAGTGAAAGAAGTAGCTTTAGGACTTTAAAGAGAGAGACTTATTGTTGAGCTACTAGTGAATTTTTACAGTAAATTTGAAATGGCCTCAAATGTATTTTTAATGTCTTTATGATTCATATTTGTTTTGGTTTGGGGGATAGTGGAAACACGTCTCAAAAACACAGTAGCCAACAGTAACCTAATTAATATGCTTTAAATACTCTTTGTAGAGATGGAAAATTAGATCCATTGTGAGTTTTCATGCAGTCTACTTTATGAGAATGGGTTTACCTTCAAGAAAAAACTTGGTGCTATTGTATAATTCAAGTTAAGTTTAAAAAGCAAAGAGATATGAGTTCAGATTATACATCTACAATTAATGTTTTATATGATCCTAGAAAAGCTTTACCAGAAGAGTGTGATGGAAAGAACATCAATTTTTATCTTTTCAGGTTGTGTGACAATTTCTATGTGGTTTGCTCTGTCAACTTTAATTTTGTTATCTGTAAAATAATGATAAAACCCCATTACCCATTGCCATCGAGTCGATTCCAACTCATAGTGACACTAAAGGACAGAGTAGAACTGCCCCATAGGGTTTCCAAGGAGTGCCTGGTGGATTCAAACTGCCAACTTTTTGGTTAGCATCTGTAGCGCTTAACCACTATACCACCAGGGTTTCCAGAATAGTGATACTACTACCTATTTCACAGGGGTTATTGTAAGGATTAAATAAGATTTATAAAGTGTTTAGGACAGTACCTGGCTGCCATGTTCAGTATATAATATTGTATACAATTGTTTCTATGTCTTCTTTTTTGTTTAACTACTGGTTTAACCTGGGGTCCACAGACTTCTTGGGAATAATAGATGCCCTTCTGGGCATCAGAGAACTTTCTATATACTATGCAAAATTTGGTGTATGTGCTTATTTCTGGAGAGGGAATGTAACTTTCACTTGATTAAAAAACCTCTCTGTTAAAGTCCTAAATTATACAAATGTAAATGTTAAATTCTGTTCAATTTAACAACCAATTTATGTTAGTATCTGGAATATGTAACAATTTAATTACAGATTACTCAGAAAGACTAAATGAGTTGGAAACTAGACCTAAGTGTGTAGACCTGGTTGTGGTGATAAACTAAAAGAAACCAACTGAAAAGTGAAACATTTAGTCCTTAAGATAGTTTTTTTAATGTCACCAGTAAATATATTTTTATCCAATTGTCTTGGCTTTGAATTGAATTGATTGGTTGTTTTGGTATTATACAAAATGAGACTTTTGATATGGTTCTGAGAACAGTGAGAATCTTCACCATTTCATTGATTACATGCATATATAACATAATGAGAAAATTATCTATAAAATATTTTACCTCACTTGGTGTTAATATAAAAGGAAAGGCTTTATTTTTTTCTTAAGCTTTTTAAATTGGGATCTTTGATTTTTTTATCTTTAAGGTTACTATTAAGTAATTTGCAATATATAATGCCGCTTTAATGTTATGTCTTGTTATTTGGAGACTCAAGAGCAAGAAGATGATGGAACATGTAGAGTTGTTGAGGATTCAGGTGCTTTTGCTGATGGCAAACCATGAGTTTCCTGGGGAAAAGTGGAAGAGTATGGGGAGATGACGAAGGAATGAGAAAGTGTGTCAGATAAAGACTTGTATGAACTGTATCACAGGGATCGCATCCAGAAGGTCTTAGGCTCGTAGGCTTCTTGTGGTGACTGAAGGCAACCAGCACCTGAGGAATTGGTCCTGATGGAGTCTTAGGAGACGATAGATAATCAGATCTAATTAGAACCTAATACTAAGTTAGTGGTTCTCAGCCTTGGCTGCACATTAGAATCACCTGGGGGAACTTTTAAGCCTCCCAAATACCCAAGCATCACCCTAGACCAATTAAATCAGAGACTTTCTGGGATGGGAAATAGACATCAGCTTTTATTTATTTTTTTAATCTTCCAAGGTGAATCCAATGTGCAGTCAAGGTTGAGAACCAGTTTTCTAATTTGTATAGTCAAAGGAAGAGGCAAGAAATTTTGACTCTAGAGCCTTGAATCTTCCTCATGAGATAGCCCACCTCTGGCACTATCTGCTTATAAGGTAGAAGTCAGATTTGCCCTTTTCCATTGTCTGGTTGTCTAATTAGCCAAGGCCTGTGACAGAAGCAAAGCAAATCACTCAGAATAGTCCAGTAGATGTGTTTATGTATATCAGCCAGTAAAAAGTGAAAGAGAAAGTTTCCTACCCAAGAGCTGAACAATCGCAGTTTGATGCTGTGTTCTGAAGGACAGCAGGTCACCGCTGAAATGGCAATTGATTATATATACATTGCTCTGAGCACTCCTTAAGAACTTTTACTTCTTCGGAAGAACTTCAGGTGAAAGGTTGACAGCACAACTTTCCACGGCTAATTAGCAGTTAGAATCGCTTCAAGAAATTGAATAGGGAGGAGCAGATGGACATGCAGCTCACCTGGGGGCAGAAATTTGTATGTTCCAGTCATTAGACTTGGTTGCTAACAACATTATCTAGAGGTAACACGATTTTATAATTTTGCTTATTTTCCATTTGGTTGCTAAATAACTCCAAAGTCTAATTTCTATTAAAAAAGAAAAATTAAATGAAAAGTTTATATTAGATCTTTTTAATTTGTAACACGTTGACATCATGATCTCCTGACATGGGTGTGACACCATAAAACACACTTAATTGCTTTGTTTTAAGTGCTCAGACAATACTGATAGGCGCTGGTAAGTAAAGAACTCCTGCTTGCAAATTGCAAAGAACACATTATATTTTACTGGGATTGCAGTAAAATAAGTTACAGAGGATAAAGGTTTGCTGTTAAATTTTTAAAAATCCTTTTATTTTTAAAACATCCCTTCAAGTGTTCTTGTTTTATGAACAAAATTGGTTGTAATATTTTAGAAAGCCATTATTATTTTCCTTTTGCTGTGAAAGCGGTTAGTGGTTTTGCTAAGCTTTAAAAATAAATCTTTACTCCACAAACATTTATAGCACTCTGAAAAGGTTTCAATGATTTTAAATTTTATTTACTAGTGCCATAGCTTTGGAGATTGAGGAGTGGAACTGGGATCTGCCATAAACTCTTCTGCATTTTGTTGTATCTGTGGGTCTCAGTGGTCACATCCACCTAGGAGTGGTAGTGATTCTTGTCACCTTCCTGTGCATGGAAATGTGTGCTCGTTGCCTTTGAAAGGAAGACATTACTTGCAGTTAACTTGCTATTTTCTCAGTCGGGGTGACAGAGAATGCTGGGTGACCTTTGTGGGGTTACTTTTTGTTTCCATGAGTTTCCTCCATATGAAGTGGAGAAATTACCTGCTGAGCTAAGGACTATGGTAAAGACAATGCTTGTCAAACATTTTTGTGCTACTTTGCAGAAAGAAGTCAACTGTGAAAAATAGCCTTTCATGACAAGTTCTCTAAAGCTTACCTTGTGCCAGACTTTTCCAAGTCTGTATACTCCTCGTCAGGCTTTTGTACTCTCATTAAGCCATGTTAATGAATCAGAATTGGCTCTTGGCAAAATATTGCAATGAGCAGCTTGGATGTCTGCCTTATCTTTCTGTGCCTTTTCCCTCCATACGTCTACAATATGCCTATGGAGCTCATCTTCTGTCTATTTTGGCACACTTGGCAGGAGATACAGTTTCACCTTCCTGCATATGAACTCCATGTGCCCAAACCTGCTCCATCTTGACTTTTTTGGTTTTGTTTGTTTTTTGTCATTGCTTGGACTGTACCCCAAACCAATTAAATCAGAAACTCTAAGGATGTGGCTTGGAGAATATTCAGGTTTACGAGCTCCCCAGATGATTAAAATGTTGGGCCTGGGCTAAGTACCACTGTCTTAAGCCAACAACTATGGATGCCTAAGGGTCTAATTATCAAGAGTTGGCAGGTGGGTAAAGAAGATATTTGTAGATCAGAAGTTCTTACAGATTGTTTATGAGCCCAGAACTGATGAGAGAACATTGCTTTATTAGTCTGAGGAATAAAAGGAACAAAGCTAACAATGGTATTTTCTATTACTATAAAATTTCTCAGAGTTTCATGGCACTTATTTTCTTTAGTCTCAGAGACTGGGTTACCTATGATCATATACCATGCATAGAAAGTATTATTATTCTCCTTATATTGTATAGCATAATGTCTATTAATAAGAGACTAACTTCCTAATGTTTTAGGGGGTAGAGAGAACTCTAAACTCATTTTGACATTCTGTCATAGGGAATTTCTATTTCTAAGAAACATTTATAATCACCACAATTACAATAGAGTTATCTATTCTCCTTACATGCTTTCTTTAACTTAGTGAAATCAATGCTTGCCTGGAGTTGGTTGCCTTTCTATTTAGATTGATTAGGAGGGATGTTATATGAGTTATAAGAATGCTGAGATGTTGGTCATGGCCACGGAGAGTCTGGGTTCAAAACCAGAGATTCTTAAACATTTTACTTTTTGGGTGTTGGGCCAGGTATATACGGTAGAGATAGAAATAAGACTTTGGGGGAAAGTTGTATGCGATAAAGATCAATATGCTCATTTTTAATTTCAGTTTTGGGGCTCTATTGAGCTTGTAAGCTGAACCTGATTATAGTAAATGAAACCTTATCTGTTGATGTTTCTTCAATTTAGTAAAATGAAAAAAGCTGCAATGTCTGGCTTTTGTTGACATTCTTATCTCTTCCATGAAGACATGAGTTACAAGGCATATGCCTTTTAAATATATTTTATGGGCATTCATCCTGCCCTACTCTCACTTTGACACTTGAGAGGGGTGCTATGATGGGTCAAGGATACTATCGATAAATAAAGTTGAGAGTTAAGCTTTTTGTATGATACTGGAAGAGATTAAAATCTATTTTATCCATTTGGTGACTCTTTGGATGTTCTATGATTTACTTCTTTGGAATATTATTTTCCAATTAATTATATTAATACAACCATCTTGTGGTTGTTACATGAGAATGTAGGCATTGTGGATGTTTACTACCTGCTCTAGGAATGGCTAGGTTTGAAAAATTGACTAACATGCTTTATGCTTTTGGCAGAAACTGGTTTTCTCCTTGATAATGTTACCTCTGTTGGCAAGATGGAATACTGAGAATCAAAGAACAGCGTGGACTTAGTGACTTACCTGGCTTCCTTCATCTGCCTATTATAAACAAGACTAAGATCTATGATTTACAGGTAGATTAGTCCATTTATCAAAGCTGGGGCCCCAAAGCCATTTTGGGCCAAGTCCATTTTAATCATAAATATTATGTTTAGCTTAGATGTTTGACATGTATGATTTATTTGTTATTATAGCACAATTTTATTTTTATCTTCTCAATATCCATGAAAACTTATCCACAGGGTCAATGTTCTTATCCTTGATGAAATCCTGGCAGGCCGAAGACATTTCTTGTTCTTCTCTGGTAACAATGATCTTATGGTTCTGGTTCTTTTAAGTTACAAATACAGTGTTAAATCAGTAAGTAAAAGTCTTCATCTGTATAATAATCAACACGTTAACCTTCTGTCATGGATTGAATTATGTCTCCCCAAAAATGTGTGTATCAACTTGGTTAGGCCATGATTCCCAGTATTGTGTGGTTGTCCTCCATTTTGTGATTGTAATTTTACGTTAAAGAGGATGAGGGTGAGACTGTAACACCCTTACCCAGGTCACATCCTTGATCCAATGTAAAGGGAGTTTCTCTGGGGTATGGACTGCACCACCTTTTCTCTCATAAGAGATAAAAAGGAAAGGGAAGTGAGCAGAGAGGGGGATCTCATACCACCAAGAAAGCAGTGTTGGGAGCAGAGCACGTCCTTTGGACCCAGGGTCCCTGCACGGAGAAGCTCCTAGCCTGGGGGAAGATTGATGAGAAGGCCAACAGAGAGAGAAAGCCTTCCCCTGGAGCTGACACCCTGAGTTTGGACTTCAGGCTGCTAGACTGTGAGAGAATAAATTTCTCTTCGTTAAAGCCATCCACTTGTGGTATTTCTGTTAGAGCAGTACTAGATAACTAAGACACCTTCATTGAAGATTTACTCCTTCTCCTTCTACAAGAAGATCAAGCTACTAGAGCTTCTCCCTTCCTTAACTAAGACCTGTGGCAGGTAGGAACCTTTGGTGTAATAGTGGGAAGATAGTATGTTCAGCTTCTTTTCTTTTTCTACCCCACACCCCCATTTCACTCTCTCTATCACTAACTAGCTTCAACAAGTGGAAGAAGGGCAATAGAAGAGAAAATATGTCTTACTTGGGAGATGTCTGGTGATGACATAAGTGTCTTCAACTTCTCTGGGCCTGGTAGATGTTAGAAGCTGAATTTTCTCTTATGGATAGGTTTGTGGATTTTTTAAAATTTCTATCATTGAGGACTTGGGCAACTGCATCTTTCATGGTATGTGCAATATAAACCATTCCCCAATCTACTGCTCTTCATTTAGCCCCTTGGTCTCTGGTAGCCTGCTTCACAAAGAAGCTATTAATGTTTCCTCTCTCTCCCAGGAGGTACCTTGTACTTAAAATAGCTCCAGCCTTGCTTTTTCCATCTCCAGCATGGGGATGGGCAGTCTCAACATAGCTACCTATCTTCTGCTGCCACAAGCCACTTTAAGACTCTGAGACATTTTCTGTAATCCCAAACATCAGGAAATTGAAATTCTAAGACCTATGAGGAATCTTCACTACAAATCTTTAGGTGGAAGAGGTAGCCCCTCCCACATTTATCTCATCCACTTTGGAGAGAGCAGACTTTCAGAACGCCAACAACTGTCTTCACAAATCTGCTCTCTCCACACCTTTACCCAGCTTGTTGTCAATGATTTTCTTGAGGAATCCAAGAATCGTTATTCTTGATATTTTCGCTATAAATATTGCATATGGGCATCTATCTCATACTCACTTCCATATTTTATTTGTATCATAGTTTTGGTCTCAATTTCCATACAACAGAAAAACTTGTATTTTAACATCCTGTTAGATGGCCAGTTGCCTGGAGTGTCTCCTTTCAATATCTCCTTCAAGAACCAGGGATAAAAATAGGCAGGTGAAAGAGGATTTGGTATCAAGCCATCTCACTATGACTAACCCCCTTTGGTTAGTTAGAAAAGTATGGCTTATATCACTGAATGCATTTTCTCATAGATTCTGGATTGTCTACCATAGTGAGCAAAAAGCTGTTTGAAATAACTACTATTAAAAGACAAATCTAGTGGGGGAAAATTGGGTCCTCTGATAGGAAGTTTTCTATGAATTCCATCAGAAAAATTACATTTATTTTCTAAGTTTCCTCAGTAGGTTGGATGATTTAGATAAGCTTTAGACACCTAACTGCAATAGAGTGTACCGGGTTTGTCCTAATTCATAGGGCTGGAAAAATACTTCCTAGCTCTTCATCTTTAATTGGCCTTCTGTACCCAAGCATCATAGCTCACATTAAATGGACCATGAGAATTAAAGTATTGTTGTGCTATCTGGACATTCATAGCAGTGTATCAGACTTTATTAGCTTGGTAGCATTTACAAAGTTAAGGCATTAGAGGCATTGAGAACTATGATTATATTCTATGCAGTTAGTTCTTTTCAGTTTCTGTAATATGGTGAAATAAAGTATTGTTCCTTTTCTGTGAGGTGTGCAAGTTTTTGAGTTGTAGACTGTAGCCCTCTTTTATCCTTTAAAGGTGAATTACTATCAAAATTTAGGCTACAGTTTTATGCATTTATGCCTATGTTTATCATATTTTCATGTTGGGAAGTTACTCTATAAAGAGTTTTTCTATTTAAAGATTTTCCAGTTTTTTTCCTTTTTAAATTTTCAGAAAATGTAACTTTAATACTTTATATTCAATGCAACTGGAATATGAGGACTTTAGGGAATAATTTTAAGGAATATAATACATGCACTGTCTTTATACAAAGAGACTCCAATGCCCTAGAAGTTGATTGAGCCACTAGACGGAAAGAACCTGGGTCTCTGGGTCTCGGAATGACTACGTGAAGAAGAGCAGCACCATACCCCTCTCCCAAGGTGCATAGACCGTGACGTGAAAGTGAGAAGTAAACTGTTAATCTATTATGCTTAATATATATTTTGGGGTTGTTAATTTAGCTTTATTTAATTTAGCTAATCTCTGCTAACTTGGAGTTGGCTGCCTCTCTGTTCTGAATCATTAAAGAGATGTTCTCAAAATTGAGAATGTATTATAAAATAAAATTACAATGTAAATGTCATTTATAAGCCATAATTTAAATTAAAAAGCCAATCAGTTATTAAAAATGCAAGCATATTTGAACAATGTAGCATTATCCATTGTAGTATAGCTCGATTAAGTTGGGTATGTTTAGAAATAGTATGATCATGTGTTACCTAAGCAGTTATATTCTGATGAACTGAGGAACTGAAGAAAGCTTGCTCATTGGAAAGTCCAGAATTTTAACGGTGGGGAAGGCTGGTAGTTTGGTAAAGAAAAGTAGAAAGATGTATAGTTGGTTCATGATTTAAGATAGTGATGCTAAAAACTGAAAGTTAGTGGCACATGAAAAAGACTTTCTGTGACACAGTAAATATAATGCTTACCCACATTAGAAACACTTTTTTATAAAAAATATTTATTAAGAATACAAATCAGAATTACTATATAAAAAATATACAAGCTTTCATGAGAATAATATTACAATATTTGTGATGCTTAGATAAAATAATCTGTATAAAGTACAAATAATAGTGCAATCATATAAACACTCAGTACATGTTAGTCATTGGCAACTATTTTTGGTTTTAATTGAACCTTGAGTGGCCAGTGATCTGTCTCTCTGGAAATTCCCAGTACATATTTGGAGGTTATTAGTCTGGAACTCAGAGCTAGATAGGCAGGCCTATTTGAATGTCAACCCCATAGAAATGACTGTAAACACATGGGACTTGAAGGAATAGCAAAAGGAATTTGTAGAATGAGTTGAGAAGATCGTGGTGTCCTGGAATCCAAGAAGGTGTTTCAAGGGAGGGATTGGCCATTGGTGAGAAATTGTACAGATATCGAGAATGACAGAACTGATCTTTCCATGTTCTAGCTGAAAACTTCTCTCCTTGGACTTCTGTGGTCACTTACGTCTGCATAATTCTATGACTTAATCTATTTGACAACTCCAGTGCCTAGCAGAATATCTTGTATTCCTTTATTCCTTCAAGATTCATTGAGGTTCTATTATGAGCCAGGAACTGTAATAGTTCTTAGGGAAGCTGGGATGACTCACGGTATTTCTTTTTTCTCTCAATTCCTGCAATATTTATGTAGATTAGGAAGAAACTGTCTTGTACATTGTAATCTGGCCCATAGTAAGTAGACAGGGGACGAGTTTGTTTTTGAACCAACTTACCCATTAATGTCTAACACAATCATGCCAGCTGTTTTCTTAACGTCTGTTCTTCCTCAGCTTTTATCACTTTAAATAACTTCCCTTTAGAGATCTTGGGCTTGACATTGTTCTCAGTACTCATAATGTTTTTACTTGCCAACATGTTCTAGACTCTTGGTTCCATTTACAGAAACTTCCCTTTCTTGTGTCACCTCTAGTTTCTCAATGCCATTGTATTGGTGAGGTACTCATTATTTTTATGTTTTTTTTCCCTTGTTTCTTGTGTTCTTCCTTGACTTTGCTTTTATTAGTTCTTCCACATAAAATACTTTGATTTCTCAAAGTTAATTTTTTAACAAACGTTTATTAAGTGCCTAATGTGGGTTGGATACCATGCTAATTTATAGGATTACTGGAATGAACAAGATAGATAAAGTCCATGACATTATGGGACTTACAATTTGACATGATGGGACTTACAATTTAACGGGGGAGATAGAAATTGAAGAAATAATGACATAAATATTAATTACGCTTGTTTGGGGAGCTAAAGTAGAGAAGTACAAAGTACAAATTTAGAGAATCTTGCCCTAGTAATTAGATTTGATTTCCAAAGCAGAAGTTAGAAGTTAGTTGGGTGAGGGACAACTTTCTAGGTAGAAAGAACAGCTTGAGAGAAAGCCCTGAGGTAGGAAGAAACATGATTCTGAAGTAAGTGAAAAGCAGCCAGTGGGCCTAGAGTATAATAATCAGTGAGTGCTGAGTGATCCAACTGGTGAATTACCATAGGATCAGATGATGCAGGCCCTGTATCCCATAGTGACAATTTTGGATTTCATCCGAAGAGCAAAGAGAAGCCCGCGGATCCCCTCGAAACTGTCACTCAACTTGCTAGTAGGCACCTAGGACTATTAAACAGCACGGTATCCACTCTTTAAACACAGTTACTCCTGGAAGAGGCAGGCTGCAGTAAAGACAGAAGTGCCATTTTGGGACAGGTAAATCAATTTATTGGGTACAGCAGTCATTTTAGGACCCTGTGACCCAGTACTGTGGTTGAGACCTGCAGAGGCATTAATAATCTATTCTCCTCACTACTTAAAAGTTCAGCCTTTGTTTATTGCATTGTTTTGTAGACTACATTACACTGTATTCTTCCTCATTAAAAAGTGGTTTGTGCTGGGCTACTGTTTCCATGGGGATAGAGTTAGCATTTCCCTCTACAACATTTTATTTCGTTAAAGAACTACTTAAGGCCATTTTGAGTACAGGAAGTTTAATGGTACAAAACTTGACAGGGGTCATAGATTCTGCTCTTATTCCTTTTGTCCTTATTTTTGTCATTAACAAGATGCCAGTATTTGTGGAGAGGAACATGTAGCCATGCAGGTGTGGGGCTACAGTATTCTTTAATTCCTATCCACTTTACAAAGTTATAGAAACTTAGTCACCTCCTGCCCCACAAAGCTGTTAATTATTTTCAGCAGAGAGGTAACATATTAGAATCACAGTTTGTTAAGATCTCCCTCACTGAACTTTGGAGAAACATTTGAAGGAATAATGGGCAAGAATAGAAGAGAAAAAGTTAGTGAAGTTGCTTTAATCCAGGCCAGAGTTGCTTGCGGCTTTGGTTAGAGTGGTGGCTGTGGAAAGAGCTAGGACAATTCCACCAATTCCCTCCCTCGTCACTTTAGTAAAGGGTGATGTTTTCTTTATCTATCACCATTTACAAGAAGCCCTGGTGGTACAGTGGTTAAGTGTTTGACTGCTAGTTTGAATCCACCAGCTGCTCCGTCGGAGAAAGATGTGGCAGTCTGCTTCTGTAAAGATTTACAGCCTTGAAAACCCTATGGGGGCAGTTACACTCTGACCTATAGGGCCACTGTTAGTCAGAATTGACTCAATGGCAACAGGCTTGGTTTTGTGTTTTTTTTTTTTTTTGGTTTATCCACCATTTACACAAACTGTCTGATTTATGTTGTAATGGCATGTATTTATTTATTTCAACTGGACAAATAAGCAACATCATGATAAATGGAGAAAATATTGAAGTTGTCAATGATTTCATTTTACTTGGATTTGTAATCAACCCCCATGGAAGCAGCAGTCAAGAAATCAAATGCTGCATTGGGCAAATCTGCTGCAAAAGATCTCTTTAAAGTGTTCAAAAGCAAAGATGTTATATGCATATGAAAACTGGACAATGAATAAAGAAAACTGAAGAAGAATTGATACACTTGAATTATGGTGTTGGTGAAGAATACTCAATGTACCATATACTGCCAGAAGAATGAACAAATCTATCTTGTAAGAAGTACAGTTGGAATGCTGCTTAGAAGCAAGGATGACGAGACTTCATCTCACTTACTTTGGACATGTTATCAGGAGGGGCCAGTCCCTGGAAAAGGACATCATGCTTGGTAAAGTAGAGGGTCAGCACAAAAGAGGAAGATGCTCAATGAGATGGATTGACACTGTGGCTGCAACAGTGGGCTCAAACATGGTAATGACTGTGAGGATGGCACAGGACCGGTCAGTGTTCTATTCTGTTATACATTTGGTTGCTATCAGTCAGAACCAACTTGATGGCACCTAACAACAATAAAAATATATTTACTTATTTCACCTCTTAAATAGAATTTTCTTATGAACAGACTCTGTGTTTTATTTACCTCCTTGTCTGCCATATATCTATTCATTTATTCAATCATCCATTCATTCATTCATTCACAATACTAATTGAGCATTTAATGTGGTAAACATTAAGAAAGGCAGAAAAAAGTAAAAGGAAAAGATGCATGTGGTGAAGTTTGGAGGAACCCAGGTGCAAACTTCTCCCTTCCGGTGAAGTCCCAGAGGATGCACTTAATTCATCCCAACAATTTGTGTTGAGTTGTGACAACATGTGTGAAGTGTCGTCTCCCAGGGGAGCTCATTAATGACTCAGAGCCCAAAGTTTTTACTGGTGACTATCATGTAGGCAGCCTCTGCCTAGTCTGTACCAAAAGTTCCAGACTCTCAGAATGAAAGCTGATACGTAGCATAAACCACTTTATGTGTTCAAACAGTTTGTGGCACAGTGAACCACTGTTATCATTTAGGGAATGGTGGGAATCCTCCTGAAATTCAAGTTCCCGGATGCTAGCCAAGGGCCAACCTTGCAAGCAGGACTTTCTAAGGAGAGCAGTCTCAGGCCAGCTATGTTAACTCTTTTCTGCATAGATGGCAATAACAGAACTTTCAGATAATCCTCTAATTTGTTTCCTAGTTCTTTGCGCCATTAAACTTTATGCAATACATTCTGAAGCAACCTAACATCTCTATGAGAGTGGCTGTCATTGATTTATACATTGACGTCACTGACTCCTGACCTTCATTCTTTTGGGTCATCATATTTCTTCACTCTTTTACAAACATAGCTCTTGCTGCAGTACATATTTCGCTGAGCTTCAGTGCTGTGGAATTCTATCTCATGCTCCCTTCTTTCTTCAAATCTTTTCCCTAGTCACTACATATTGATCTTATGTCATACCTAAATTACTTTGAAGGTTAATGGAAAAACATCCTTCACTTTGAAATGTCCTTTTACAATAAGTTGTAATTTATCTTCCTACCCACTCACAAATTTACCTGGGGTCTTTAATATTTCTGATTAGATTTAAAAAGATAATTTTTTATGGGACATTTTAAAATTTAATGAAAACCCACAAAGATTTAATATTAGTTTAATAATTCTAAGGTGGAAATCTATTATTCAATAACGGTTTACCTTGTGGAGAAATGTATGCAGATTTTTTACTGGACCAGTGTTGTATTTACTGAGTGTTGGGCTGCCCAGACTAATAGAAATTGCTAAGAATACTGTAGTGACCAGAATTGTGGTGCACGAGATTGTCTGACTGTGTTCTTGCTGTACTTTGTTAATACAATATAGGCAATACTGCATACAATAAAAACAATATAGTTTATATCTTACCCTCTCTTTTATATTACTCTATACCCATTGCCAAGCACCTCTTATTCATTCTTTATTCCTAGACAATGATTCTATTCTCTAATTCCTTGCTGGTCAAAATGTGTCCCATGAGTCAGCAGCATTGGGATTACCTGGGTGTTTGTTGGAAATGAGGAATCTCACACCCAACCTATCTTAGTCATCTGGTGCTGCTATAACAGAAATATCACACGTGGCTGGCTTTAACAAAGAGAAATTTATTCTCTCATAGTCCAGTAGGCTATAAGTCCAAATTCAGGGCATCAGCTCCAGGGGAAGGCTTTCTCTGTCTGTCAGCTCTGGAGAAAGGTCCTTGTGATGCATCAGCCTTCCCTTGGCTTGGGAGCATCTCAAGGCAGGAACCTCAGGTCTAAATGATGTACTCTGATCCCGGCACTGCTTTCTTGGTGGTATGAAGTGTCCATGTCTCTCTGCTTGCTTCTCTCTTTTATATCTCAAAAGAGATTGGCTTAAGACACTACCTAATCTTATAGACCTCATCAATATAACTGCCACTAATCCATTTTATTACATCATAGTGATAGCATTTACAACACATAGGGAAATCACATCAGGTGATAAAATGGTAGACAATCATACAATACTGGGAATCATAACCTAGCCAAGGGGACAGATATTTTGGGGGGACACAATTCAATCCATGACACAACCCTAGACTACAGAATCAGAAGCAGAAATTTTAACAAGATTTGCAGTTGATTGAAATGAACATTAAAGTTTGGAAACCAAATGCTGCTCTAAATCTGCCATTATTTTTTCCTTCTCATGTTTCATTATCAACCTGTATTCTTCCATGCTACACGTCTGGTCATGCTGAGTATTATTAACCTGTCAAGAATTGGTGGATAAAAAAAGTCTGTGAACTAATGAATTAATTACACCTGAATTCTGTTAGTACCAATCATAACTAATAAGAATTCCCAAAATGACCTTAATCTGGGGAGCATCAACTATTAACAAATGTGTTGTTTTTGGCATAATGTCTTGTGACTCCTTAACTTCAAGTCATTATCCCAGTTGAGGGTCACTTTCCTGAATGCTCCATGCAGCTGCCTGAAAAATGTATTTAGCACAGTGTCATCAAACCCCACACTGATGCCGCTACCTGTCACCGTAACCTCTTTGCTGCTGTGTCTAGGCAGGTAGCCACTGAACTGAACAGATGATTTAGCTGGAGTAAGCCAACTTTCTCTTTTTTCTGTTTTCTCCTCCCTATTCTTCATCAGAGTTAAGCGCTTGGCTGCTAATCAAAAGGTTGGCGGTTCAAACCTGCTAGGCGCTCTGCGGGAGAAAGATGTGGCAGTCTGGTAGCGTAAAGATTAACAGCGTTGGAAACCATATGGGGCAGTTCTACTCTTTCCTACAGGGTTGCTGTTGCTATGAGTCAGAACTGACTTGACAGCAATGGGCTTGGGTTTTTTTTTTTCTTGGATTCTTTATCGGTAGCTGCTTCTGCTTAGATTCTGCGACGGAGCACAGACAGCCCATAGCCTTAGGCAGTTTAATAGTTCTCTTGACTCTGTCAGGGAATATCTCTTGGTTGGAAGAAAGAGTTTAATTCTTTTTCTTTATCCCAGTCTCAGAGTTGGGCAAATTGCCTGCATTTCTGATTGTTTTACTTCTTTCCAAATCTCTTTCTCTTCTTTAATCTTTTGCCTTCTAGCCATTTATCTCCTTCTTTAGTTCATTTAACTTAAGCTTTGCATTTCCCTCTTATTTTAAGTTTTAGTGGGGTATAATCTTTGTAAAATGTTCAATAGCTAAAAATTTTGCTTACATTGAATCACTACTGTCTTAGTTATGCTGTGCTGCTATAACAGAAATACCACAAGTAGATGGCTTTAACAAACAGAAATTTATTTCCTTACAGTTTAGGAGGCTAAAAGTCTGAATTCAGGCTCTAGGGGAAGGCTTTCTCTCTCTGTCAGCTCTAGGGGAAGGTCCCTGTTCCTTGGCTCCTTGGTGATCTTTATGTGGCATGGCATCTATCTTCCTCCATTTCTGCTTCTTCTCTAGCTTGTTTAATCTCTTTTATATCTCAAAAGAGATTGACTCAAGACACACCCTACACTAATCCTGTCTCATTAACATAACAAAGACAACCCATTCTTAAATGGGATTACAACCACAGGCATACCAAAGCTAAACTAACCCAAACCTCTTGCCATCCAGTGGATTCCAACTCATAGTGACCCTACAGGACAGAATAGAACTGCCCCACAGGGTTTCCAAGTCTGTGATCTTAATTGTGCTTATGAGGAAGCTATACATAGATCAAGACGGAGTTGTTGGAACAGAACAAGGAGATACTGCATGGTTTGCAGTCAGGAGTGGTGTGTGTCAGAGTTGTATCCTTTCATCATACTTGTTCAGTCTGTATGCTGAGCAAATAATCTGAGAAGTTGGGCTACATGAAGAAGAATGGGACATCCGGATTGGAGGAAGACTCATTAACAACCTGTGTTATACAGATGACACAACTTTGCGTGCTGAAAGTGAAGAGGACTTGAAGCACTTACTGATGAAGATCAAAGACTACAGCCTTCAGTGTGGATTACACCTCAACGTAAAGAAAACAAAAATCCTCACAACTGGACCAATTAAGCAACATCATGATAAGCAGAGAAAAGATTGTCAAGGATTTCATTTCACTTGGATCCACAATCAACACCCATGGAAGCAGCCATCAAGAAATCAAAAGATGCATTGCATAGGGCAAATCTGCTGCAAAAAAACCTCTTTAAAGTGTTAAAAAGCAAAGATGTCACCTTGAAGACTAAGGTGCACATGACCCAAGTCATGGTGTTTTCAGTCACCTCATATTCATGCAAAAGCTGGGTGATGAATACGGAAGACTGAAGAAAAATTGATGCCTTTGAATTATGGTGTTGGCAAAGAATATTGAATATTCTATGAACTGCCAAAAAAACAAACAAATCTGTCTTGGAAGAAGTAAAACCAGGATGCTTCTTAGAAGCAAGGATGGCAAGACTACATCTTACCTACTTCGGACACGTTATCTGGAGAGATCAGTACCTGGAGAAGGACATGATGCTTGGTAAAGTAGAGGGTTCCCGAAAAGAGGAAGACCCTCAATGAGATGGATTGACACAGTGGCTGCAACAGTGGGCTAAAGCATAATGATTGTGAGGATGGCGCAAGACCGGGCAGTGCTTCATTCTGTTGTACATAGAGTCGCTATGAGTTGGAACTGACTCGACGGCACCTAACAGCAACAACAATCTTTACAGAAGCAGACTGCCACATTTTTCTCCTGTGGAATGGCTGGTGGGTTTGAACCACCAACCTTTCCATTAGAAGCCAAGCACTTAACCACTGTGCCACCAGGGCTCCTTAGGTTAGGATTTACATATATTTTGGGGGAACACAATTCAATCTATAACAATTACCCTTCCAATTAAAGTGCAAGTTGCTATGAGGAAATTTATCAAAACAGAAATAAAATTTCATATGAATTATAATGTAAACTCTGTTTGAACTTAATTATTCAGGGTTTTCTAGAAAGATGTTAATTAACATTGGAGTTTTATTTGCATATTGAACAAATTTACTTATTAAAATGGAGTTCATAAGCATTGAACTGCTTTATACTGGACAGAAATATTCTATTTAGTAATTTGAATTCTATTTCTATGATAAACAGTTTTATGGTTCTCTAAAACTGGGTGAATATGCAAAGTGATAGTATTAAATCAACTGAAGGAGTAGATGAGTCTGATTTTTTTTCCACTATGAAGCTAACTTGTTCTCTACATAGCAAGGTACTTTTTTTTAACTTCTTGCCTTTAAAATCCTGTTTTCCTAAGTCAGAGTAAACTGGATTTACTCAGTGTAATTTTATGAAGTCAATATATCTAGCCTTAGACCTATTATTATTATTTACAATTTAGTAGGTGTGTTTAGAAAAATTGACCACCTGGGTTGTGTGAACAGTTAAGCCCTTGGCTACTAACCAAAAGGTTGGCAGTTTGAGTCCACCCAGCAGTGCCTTGGAGGAAAATTCTGGGTATCTAATTCCAAAAATCTCACCACTGAAACCCTGTAGAGCACTGTTCTACTGTGGCACACATGTGGTTGTCATGAGACAGATTCAACTCAAGAGCAACTGGTTTTATTTTGTTTTGGGGGAATTAAACAAAATGTGTTTAAATAATTCATTGTGGATTTATTTTGAGAACTATGAGAACAAGAATTTTGTTAAAAGTAACTAAATTCATCGGAGATTTGTCAAAATACTTTTTAAAAACTTCAAAATATACTGTGGTCTAAATTTCTTAGTATGATCATTTATACCCTTTCTTGCCATTCTAAACCAATCTAAAACTCATGTTATAGATTTGGATGTGTAAAATAGTGAAATCATTAGATATGGCAAATGGGTGTGTAAAAGGAAAAAAAAAAGAAGAGTTTCCTTTAAAAAATTTTTTTCCTATAGGGTTCAGTTTTGAGGAAATGCTCCACTAAGCCTACCTTCAATCTTAGATCAGATAATAGAATGTATCCCAAGTGTGGATGACTACGGAGCTGCAGACTCAAATGCCTTCAGGTGGTACTCTAGATGGAGTGGGGACTCTGGTGAGCTGGAGAGTGCATGTGACGCATGTGACATGACTAATTATGAGAATCAGGACGTGCCCAAAGTTATTTATACATTCCACAAAGTATTTATAGCTTATACAATCCAGATGCAATCAACCATTCAGAGGTCATTTTTATTATAAGTAAAGTTGCCTGATAATACAGTTGATAGTCTACCATTATCAGTTTTTCAGGAAAACTCAGCTAGAAAGTTAACCAAAAGTCAAATTCTCATGCAGAAAGGATAAAGATTTTGTTAACTCTTTAACCACAGAGCCTCATAAAAAATAACCATACAGGTAATAAAAAAGTAATTGCAGCAGTTATAAAAACTTTCTAAGGGTTGCAAACCTTGCCCTTAGTAATCTGACACTGAGCAGCTGCAGAGGCGATCTGAAAGCTTCCACTGGTTACCATCAAAAGTCAGCATGAGGCCCAGTGCAAGTCCAAGGCCAAATGAAAAGATAAATTGGAAGAACATGTGTCCAGGACCTTAGACAGAAACCTCACTTCTAACCACACTGGCTAGATGTGTTTATTAATCTACCAATCCAGAGGAATTTACTTTGTGATTAAGCAAGACTGTTCCTGAGATGTTTATAGTAAAATTAGTTGTCTCTGTGACTAAGTTAATTGTTAGGTATATAACATTTTAAATGCGTATGTATAAAATGGAGGCAGCATCCTCTTATGAGCCCTGAAATCAGACTGCCGTGGTCCGGTTGTCATGTTCTAGCTTTGTGTCCTAGAGGGAATTACTTAGCCACTTATGCCTCATTTTCTTATTTGTAACATAAAGATAAGAAATGTATCTTAGTCATAAGGTTGTGTGACAATTAAATAAATTGTAAAAATCAATAACAAATAAAAGTAATTATCAGTATATTGTTAGGCAAACTTAGCTTATCCATAATGCTCTCTAATTTTATTCTCATTTGCAATGCCTATAGTTAATGGGCTCCATTTGGGAAGTTCAAACCAGGTAGAAGTGAATGAAGTGTGTCCAAATGATCATGATGACTTCCTAGGCCAGTGGTATGCAAACCTGGCTACCAATTCGAATCACTTAGGAAAATTTTACTTACAAAGAACCCAGACCCACTCTACATTTTCCCAAACTGTATCTCTGAGAATGGTTCTTTTAGAGGCTGCCAGATAGTAACCTATGGAACTAGTGAGCCCTGCTAGTTAAGGCCATCAGTTAGTGCCCATCATACCACAGGCCCTCTTACTGGAACTACACAAAGTTAGGTTTTGGCAGAAAACTACATGTTACCATTGAGCATATGACATTGTTTATTTCTTCCAGGCATTATTTTCACAATTCGGAGTAGAGGTATCTAGGTTACAAGTGTCCAGGCTTCCCATAGATGTATAGATAACTAAGTCACTGACAGTAGGTTATGCTTCTAACTCCACTTCACTTCACACCTTTCTCTCTGTATTAAAATAAGCAGACAAAAAAGTCAATCTCCCCTATGCATGTGTGTGTATGTGTGTATGCACATGCATGCACATGCATTCATAGATATTTTTGTAACAGATACGTCAGCCGTACTGAATAACTCCTTCTCATGGAGTTGTCTGTCTGTTGAGAGAAGAAGTTCTACACTATGATTTTGGTAGTAGGGGCCACTGATTGAACTAGAAGTAGGCATATCACCTTAAGGCAGAACACACACTGGACAGATTTGTGAGATAGCCTGGTCTGACAGGTTTTGGACATATGACATTGGTTGAGAATCCCGGATATGAGGGGAAAAAAAGTCATTCTTTTAGAGGACTTGGCACTGCCAACTCCACTGTAATAAGAAAAATATAGTAGGCAATAGCTTCTTTTTATCTGGAAGCCTATCTGGAATTTGTGTTCCTTCAAAGAGTGTGGAAAATATTTAGTTCAGTCAGTCTATTTTCCTCTGGAGTTAGGCCTGGAGGGGAAGAAAAAACTGATTTATTGGTGGTAAGAAATGAACAGTAAGTAGATGTGTAGAGAGAAACATTCAAGGTCACAGTGTAATTAGTTAATGGTTAAGTCGAAAATTTCAGTGTAGCTCTCTTCCCCACTCAGCCCACTGGCCAGTCAGTCCAAATCAACCCAAGGACTGATAGAAACTGAACCAGCAGTGAAGAGAGAAACCCAGCAACAGTAACATCGGTAGATACTCACAGAGAGGAGAGAGAGCAATGCTAGTGTCACTGATCAAAGCACCATGAGAGGCACAGACATAAAGTGAGACACCAAAATGGCTAAGCATTAGAGCAGAGCTGCTGTTTTATCCGTTCAGTAAACCCCTGCTATTTTATTGGGCAGAGTGAGCCCTGGTGGCATAGTGGTTAAGAGCTTGGCTGCTAACCTAAAGGTCCGCAGTTTGAATCCACTAGCTGCTCCTTGGAAACCCTATGGGACAGTTCTACTCTGTCTTATAGGGTCGCTATGAGTTGGAATCAACTTGACAGTAGCAGGTTTATTGCATTAGGCAAATCTGCTGCAAAAGACCTCTTTAAAGTGTTGAAAAGCAAAGATGTCACTTTGAGGACTAAGGTGTGCCTGACCCAAGCCATGATATTTCAGTTGCCTCATATGCATACAAAAGCTGGACAGTGAAAAAGGAAGAGCAAGGAAGAACTGATGCCTTTGAATTATGGTGTTGGCAAAGGATATTGAATATACCATGAACTGCCAGAAGAACAAACATATCTGTCTTGGAAGAGGTACAGCCAGCATGTTCCTTGGAAGCGAGGATGGCGAGACTTTGTCTTATGTGCTTTGGACATGTTATCAGGAGGGATGAGTCCCTGGAGAAGGACATCATGCTTGGTAAAGTAGAGAGTCAGCAAAAAAGAGGAAGATGCCCAATGAGATGGACTGACACAGTGGCTGCAACAACAGGCTCAAACATAGCAACGATTGTGAGGATGGCGCAGGATGGGGCAGCGTTTCGTTCTGTTGTACGTAGGGTTGCTATGAGTCTTGGAACCAACTCGAGGACACCTAACAACAGCAACAACATTTAATGAGAGTCCTTCTTTTCCTTACAACCCAAAGGTTTAATAAACCCATGCATTCTCTCCAATTTAAAGCAATATTTAAAAAACATAAAGCCTCAGGCTAAATTAATACATTTTCCTATTACCAGTAAACTGTTACCAAAGTGTCCTATTTACCTGGAGTCGGGGAGGCAGTTGACTCAAAGGGGCAAAGGAAATGTTTTAAGGCGATGGAACTGTTTAATATCTTGCTTCTGGGAGTGATTACATGACTATACAGTTCCCCAAATTCATCATGTATATGGATACTTAAAATTTATACATTAATCTAATGCAAATTATATGTCAGTAAAGCTGAAAATAAATCCAGCTCTTTGTACTCTGCCCCCCAAAAAGTAAAAGTTTGGGTCAGATATTTGTGTCTCAGATGAATATCAAATTATACTTTAACTCTTTAATTGGAGGGACCCTATAAATATTGGTTGAAAAAAATGGATACAGCCTAATAATGTAAGTATCTATTTATTGTTTATTAATAATAAATACCTTGTGAGAGAGATTGAATTTCTTAATAGGCACTCTGCGAAATTACTGATGATTAAGCAATATGCTTGAGGTTTCAGAAAGTAGACATTAACCCGAGAAGACAACAAAAATGTTTTTGAATTGTTTTCAAGTTAAGAGTAATGTGGGGAAAATATATGTTTTTTTTTTTTTTTAAATCTCTGGTAGATGTGATATAACAAGAGGTGTTTATATTCTTATTAACTAGAGATAACTAGAGTTTCCAAATTTTAGTATTTGAAATCCACCTAGCACATTCTATTACATTCATTATCGAATGTCCATTTCACAGGTTAACTTGTAGTTTCTGTTTCATATCATTCCCTCCTTTCCCACCAGTACTTGAAATTAGTTGAGTGGTTACTGCAAATTTTAGGCTAGCTGATAGATAGGCCCAGAAAGTGCGTTTAAAAATAGCAAATGGTCAAATCTGACCTTTTGATTCTGAGAACTGAGGGGTAATTGCATTGACATCCTTACCCTTCCAGGGAGGAAAAGCTTGCTGAACATTAACCCCCTGCTTAAATAAAATGGGGTTATATTTTTCCTTATCAGGTGAATCTTTTGATACTTTGATGCCAAGTGTCATTACCTCTGTCTGGCCTGTAGATTTCAGAATTCTCTGTATGATTTAATAGCCTGAATCTGTCATGAACTATTTCTAACTTTTTTTGTACTTTGAAGATTTTGGATTTCACTTATACAACCAGACTGTTAGTGAAATGGCCTATATAGAAGATGCCATAATGTATCATATTTATCTTGTATAAGTACAATTACTCCGATATCAGTGTGTATTTTGGGTCTTTATGTGGAACTTAGGTAATGTCCAGTGAAAAGTCAAATATTTGATCAATCATGTAGGCATCATATTTTATAAACTTTAAAGGACAGTTCAATAGAGGGAAGAATTATTTTTTATTTTATTGTGATTTAGGTGAAAGTTTATAGAAGTTTCTCATTAGACAGTTAATACACAAATTGTTCTGTGACATTGATTGCCAACCCCGCAGTGTATCAACACTCTCCCCTTCTCTACCCCAGGTTTCCTGTTTCCATTCCTACAGTTTTCCTGTCCCTTCCTGCCTTCTTGTCTTTGCTTTTGGATAGGTGTGCCCATTAATCTCATATACACGATTGAACTATGAAGCATGTCCATCATGGTGTTATTGTTGATCGTATAGACCTGTCTAATCTTTGGCTGAAGGGTGAACCTCAAGAGTGACTTCAGTACTGAGTTAAAACAGTGTTCAGGGGCCATACTCTCGGGGTTTCTCCAGTCTCAGACCAGCAGGCCTGGTTGTCTTAGTTATCTATTGCTCATATAACAGAAATACCACAAATGGATGACTTTAACAAAAAGAAATTTATTCTCTCACAGTTTAGGAGGCTAGAAGTCCAAATTCAGGGTGCCAGCTCCAGGGAAAGGCTTTCTCTGTTGGTTCTGGGGGAGGGTCCTTGTATCAATCTCAGCACAGGAATTCCAGGTCTAAAAGATGTGCTCTGCTCCTGGCACTACTTTCTTGATGGTCTGAGATCCCCTAGTCTCTCTGCTTGCTTCTCTCTTTTATATCTCAAAAGAGTTGGAGGTCAAGATACAACCTAATCTTCTAGATTGAGTCCTGCCTCATTAACATAACTGCCTCTAATCCTGCCTCATTAACATCATAGAGGTAGGATTTACAACACATAGGAAAGTCACAGCAGATGACAAAATAGTGGACAATCCCATAATACTGGAAATCATGGCCTAGCCAAGTAGACACATTTGTGGGGGTACAATTCAATCCATAACACTGGTCTTCTGTGTGTGCGTGTGTGTGAATTTGAATTTGTTCTACATTCTTCTTCCTCTCTGTCTACTGTGATACCTGCCAGAGCAGTCAGTAGTGGTAACCAGGCACCATCTATTTGTTCTGGGCGCAGTCTGGTGAAGGCTGTGGTAGTTGTGGTCCATTAATCCTTTGGACTAATCTTTCTGTTGTGTCTTTGGTCTTCTTCATTCTCCTTTGCTCCAGCCGGGATGGGACAAGTAGATGTATCTTAGATGGCCGCTCACAGGCTTTTAAGACAAGTGGGAATAATTTGTAAGTTAGTTAAACTAATGTTTTTCAGGAAACTTTTAAACTGAAATTTAAAAGCCATATCGAATCAGATCCTGAGAAACATATGTAATAAGCTGTAATTTATTGAGTCCTGGGTGGCACAAATGGTTTAGCATTCAACTACTAATCAACAAGTTGGCAGTTCAAACCCATCCAGAGGTGTCTCTGAAGAAAGACCTGGTGATCTGCTTCCAAAAGGTCACAGTCTTGAAAACCCTATGGAGCACAGTTGTATTCTGCAACACATGTGGTCTCCATGAGTTTGATAAGACTCAACTGGACGGCAACTGGTAACTCGTCATTTACTGAGTACTGGAATAATGCCAGGCACTGTGTTAAGTGTATGCATTACTGAAATAGCGCTTTCTAATCCAAGGGAAAGGATCCCTGGTGGCACAGTGGTTAGGCACTGGGCTGCTAACTGAAAGATTGGCAGTCTGAACGAACTAGCCTCCACAGGAGAAAGATGTAGCAGTCTGCTTCCGTAAAGATTACAGGTTTGGAAACTCTATGGGACAGTTCTACTCTGTCCTATAGCGTCACTATGAGTTGGAATTGACTGGACAGCAACAAGTTTAATGCAAAGGAATTTTCTCCACCTTGCTTATTTACTTATTTCCTGAGATACAATTAAAGACTGATAACTTTTTGGAGTACTTGCTGTGTGCTCAGGCACTGATCTAAGTACTTTACATGAATTAACATCTTTAATCTTCACCACAAACAGACGAAATATCATTCAATGTTGTTATTAGGTGCTGTCCAGTTGCTTCCATCTCGTAGCAACCCTATGTACAACAGAAGAAAACACTGCCCAGTCCTGCGCCATCCTCACAATCATTGCTATGCTTGGGCCCATCTTTGCAGCCACTGTGTCAATCCTTTTCATTGAGGGTCTTCCTCGTTTTTGCTGACCTTCTACTTTAACCAGCACGATGTCCTTCTCCAGGGAATGGTCCCTCCTGATAACAAGCCCAAAGTACTTGAGACGAAGTTTTGCCATCCTTGCTTCTAAGGACCATTCTGGCTGTACTTCTTCCAGTACAGATTTGTTTGGTCTTCTGGCAGTTTATGGTATATTCAATATTCTTCACCAACACCATAATTCAAAGGCATCAATTCTTCTCTGGTCTTCCTTATTCGTTGTCCAGCTTTCACATGCGTATGAAGCGATTGAAAATATTATGGCTTGGGTCAGGGGCACTTGAGTCCTCAAAGTGACATCTTTGCTTTTCAACAGTTTTAAGAGGTCTTTTGCAACAGATTTGCCCAATGCAACTCATCATTTGATTTCCTGACCGCTGTTCTCGTGGGCGTTGATTGTGGATCCAAGTAAAATGAAATCCTTAACAACTTCAGTGTTTTCTCTGTTTATCATGATATTGCTTATTGGTCCAGTTGTGAGGATTTTTTTTTTTTTCCCTTATGTTGCGGTGCAATCCATACTGATGGCTGTTATCTTTGATCTTCATCAGTAAACGATTCAAGTCCTCTTTGCTTTCTGTTAGCAAGGTTGTGTCAACTGAATATTGCAGGTTGTTAATGAATCTTCCTCCAATCCTGATGCTGCGTTCTTCTTCATATAGTCCAGCTTCTCGGATTATTTGCTCAGTATACAGATTGAATAAGTATGGTGAAAGGATACAACCCTGATGCACAGCTTTCCTGACTTTAAATCACACAGTATTCCCTTGTTCTGTTTGAATGACTGCCTGTTGGTCAATGATAATTAGAAGAAAATTGAGGCATAGAGAATTTAAGTAGCTTCTGTAATCCACCAGGCCAGTTTAGCCTAGACAAGCTGACTCCAGAGTTTAACCTCTTACCACTAGAGTTAATGCTCATATTTGGTAAGAAAAACAAAATCCAATGTCATTGAAAGGAAAATCTAAAGTAACGACCTAAATAATTTAAATTTAAAAAATCAAGCTTCCTATACTAATGCCTTTTAAATTTTAACTACTTTTTTATGTACTCATTAAAGAACTATTTCTGTTTTCAGAGTTTACATTCATTTTTTAGAATAATGTATTTCCTTTTTATCTTAATGTGCATTCCAATGAAGGTGACATTTTCTTTCTTTTTAACAGAATAGCATTTTTTCTGCTCGATATTCTTAGTACTGTTACCCAAGAGCAATATAAAAATAGCAGCGTCCTTTACTATTAGCGTGTACCTGAGGAATGCCATATAATTTCCAGATTCAGCAGAAGTTAGTGATCTCTGATCATTATTCTATTACAAATCATAATCATTTCTTAGCTTAATAACTTTTGGCACCTTGATTATAGTCAGTAAAAATATAACCAAGACTTATTGCCTATTGTGGAATGTAAGATGAGTAAATTTCAATTACATGGTGGTTAAATAATGATAAAAGAAGAAAAATGCTTAAACAAAGCCATGCTTAGAATTGATAGCAGATGTGTAAATAGTACTATTAAAGACTTTGATAATTGAATTCTCCTTTGAGGGAATGATTAGTTAACTTCAATCATTTATAACACTTATTTTGTGCCATAACTTATTCTGCTGAGAGAATTTTCTTTCTTATAAGAAAAGAAACCTTTTGATTGAAGGCCAGAAGCTGGTAAAAGTCTAAAGTAAAAGAAAGACAATTAGGGAATCAATGAGTCTTTTCCTTTTTTCTTTTTTTTACATTTTTTTTTTAAATTTTTTTAAAATTTTTTATGTTTTATTGTACTTCAGGTGAAGGCTTACAGAACAAACAGTTTCTCATGGAACAGTAGTACACATGTTGTTTTATGACTTTGGTTAACAACCCCACAACATATTAACCCTCTAAATTCTCAACCTTTTTTTTTTTTGGTGAAAATACACATAGCCAAAGAGACACCATTTTAAAAATTTCTACAT
>NW_004444132.1:2733346-2787973 GCF_000243295.1 Trichechus manatus latirostris
CATCCTTCTCCAGCTCTGTCCAGAACCCTCTGCTGTGATCCTGGTCAGAGCAGTCAGTGGTGGTAGCCGGGCACCATCTAGCTGTACTGGACTCAGTCCGATGGAGGCCTTGGTAGCTGTGGACTGAGTCTTTTCCTTTAACCTTTTATCTGTCAGTTAGTTGTTCAAGTAAGCTTTTAGCAAATGGGATTGTAATCACTGAGATTTTTTTCCTGCTGTTAAAATGGAAACTTGAAGAATCAAGACATGCTTGTAAATACAAATACAATTTTACGAACAAAATCTATCAAAGCAAAACCTTTAACTTAAGTTGTTTACATTTCATAAAAATTTTAATTGATCTAAGACATGGCAAATGAGCCCTGGTTGCCCAATGGTTAAGCACTCCAGTTGCTAGCAAAAAGGTGGGCTGTTCAAACCCACCCAGAGATCCCTTAGAAGAAAGACTTGGTGATCTGCTTCTGTTAAGGATTTCAGCTTAGAAAACTCTATAGGGCAGTTCTACTCTGTCACATGGGGTCACTATGAGTCGAAAATTGACTCAACGGCACCTAACAACGACAAAAACAAGACATTGCATGTTAATGTCACATTGTTTGAAACATGTTACATGTATTTTAAGTCTTGTAATACTAATGAATAATAATTTACTAAGGGAAGCTGATATTGTAAATATTTACTTTTAATTTTGCTACAGAAAATTATAAAATATTACTATATACATATTAAACTAAATGGAATAGTTGTACTAAAATGTTTTATGCAATGTGGAACAAAATGGAACAATAAATAAGAAAACACAAATTATTAATATTCTTTAATATTTAGTTTTACATATTGTTCCACTCTGTTTCCCACTAGTGATTTTGAAATATTTTAAAACTATTATTAAGCAAATAATCTAATTAATGTAATCACAATGACAAGTTACCTAAATGGAACAATAGGCTGCAATTTTAAACAGCCAAAAGCAAGGAAATTGACTCACACCGCAGCAATATTGCAATGAGAAACAGAAAGACAATTTTTTCTTTTTAAAGCAAGACCTGACAATTTTGAAGGCAATAGAATATTTGCTGGTATGCATATTAAACTTAGAGACTATAAATTCTCCAATGGCTGGGACCATATTTTACTTATCTTTATATTTAATGCTTTGAACAGTTCCTGACATTCAATAAATTCATGTGGAATAATTGACATAAAACTGTATCATAGTACTGTATTTCCTAACCCTTATTTGTAATAATGTAATTATATAATAATGGAAATTTACTACTGGAAAATTTCTTACCTTGGAAAAGTACATTAACTCTTGTATTCCACTAAGAGTTTAACTCGGTTGACAATACCAAGAGATAAAAGTTCATTACTTTAAGAAGCATCTAAAAAATATATGTGCTATCCTTGAATATATAGTTTCCTTACTCAGACATCTTGAAGCTTTTAAAATGGCTATGAGTCTTTATTTCTACATATGTTAAGACTTGTCTTAACCACTCACTTCACTGCGTTTTTTTGGTACGTAACTCTGGCTTAAATTCATTTACTAATTGTTGTTGTTGTGTGCTGTTGAGTCAATTCTGACTCATAGCAGCTCTATAGGACAGAGTAGAACTGCCCCATAGGGTTTCAAAGGAGCAGCTGGTGGATTCAAACTGCCAGTCTTTCAGTTAGCAGCCGAGCTCTTAACCACTATGCTGCCAGGGCTCCATTTACTAATTGGATCAGCAGTTACCAGAAAAATTCAGTACGTTTCCTTTTGAAGAACAACTTACTGGGAAGATAGTCTTAAAAAGAGTGTGAATTAGTTGGTGATAGGCAACCCAAGGTTGAGTAAAGACAGCGTTGACATGCAGTGGGGTTGTTAACCATTGTCATAGGGCAACATGTATACTAACTGTTTAATGAGAAACTATTTTGTTCTGTAAACCTTCATCTAAAGTGAGAATAGCAGCACAACTGGAAGAACGTAATTGATGTCACTGAACCGTGCATGTAAAAATTTTTGAATGGTATATCTTTGGCTATGTATATTTTCACCAAAAAAAAAGGTCGAGAAGGGAGAGGGTTCATATGTCGTGAGGTTGTTAACCAATGTCATAAAACAATATGTGTACTGACTGTTTAATGAGAAACTATTTGTTCTGTAAACCTTCACCTGAAGTACAATTAAAAAAAAAATTAACTTAAAAAAAAAAAGAGTGTGAATCAGATGTCTGCCTTTTTGGTAATTCATGGCATTGTACCCCCTAAGATATTTTGAAAAATATATCTATTTGTTAACAAGTGTTAACTGTGTACCTATAGAATGAAACATTCTAGGAGGTAATTGGGGATTATAAATGTTAATGACATAGTACAGAAAGTAAAGCTGCAACAAGAGAGGAGCAGATGAAATTTCCTGGGATATATGAGGTGGAAGAATTCACTTTGAACCTTCGAGAAGGAAGTAACAATTTAAGTATGCCTGGAAGGGCAGCTATCAATAGGGTAGAGGCTAAAAAGAGATTTTACAGGATTGCAGACTTCCTATTGTCTATGTATTCAGAATTTTTAAAAAGCCATGGTGATCACCACCACCTGTCTGTCAGTTTGTCATACTGTGGTGGCTTGCATGCTGTGATGCTGGAAGCTATGGCACTGGTATTTCAAATACCAGCAGTGTTACCTATGGTGGACAGGTTTCAGCAGAGCCTCCATACTAAAACCCACTAGGAAAAAAGCCTTGTGATGTAATTCTGAAAATTAGCCACCAAAAACCTTATGGATCACAGCAGAATATTGTTAGACTTGTTTGCTTTGGTCATATCATCAGGAGGGATCAATTGCTAGAAGAGGACATCATGTTTGGTGAAGTAGAGGGCCAGCGAGGGCATGGGAAACCCTTGATGAGATGATTTGGCACAATAGCCACAGTGATGGACTTGAGCATGCTGACGATTGTGAGGATGATGTAGTTCTGGGCAACATTTTGTTCTGTTGTACATACGGTTACCAGGAGTTGGAATCCACTTGATGGCAGTTAACAACAGTGACTGATAGGAGTGGAATCTCTTAGTCATATGATAAGTGTATTTTTAACTCTAAAGATACCGCCATACTAATGGCCAAAGTGGCTGTACCAGTTTACATTCCTACCATTTTATAATTCTACCAGCAATGCACAAGGTTCCAGTTTCTCCGTATCCTTGCTAACACTTGTCTTTCTTTTTGATTGTAGCCATTCTTGACTATTATTGTAGTTATAGTTTACATTTCCCTAATGATTAAGGATGATGAGCATCTTTTCATGTGCTTATTAGCCATTCATATATCTGAGTCCTAAGGGTCCAAACTCACTTTTTTTTTTTTTTGCCTGTTGCCAGTTTTACAGGGAATGAATTTAATCTTTCACAATTAAACATGCTGTTAACTGTGTGGGGGTGTGTGTGTGTGTGTGTGGGTGTGTGTGTGTGTGTTTAAATAGAAGCCTTTTATCAGGGGAGAATGTCTCCTATTTTTTTTTGAGAGTTTTTATTATGAGTGGGTACTAGATTTTTGTCAAATTCTTCTTGTGATAAGATCATGTAGTTCTTGCCCTTTATTCTAACAATATAATGTAAAACATTAGTTGATTTTTAGGTGTTAAAGCAACCTTGCATTTTTTGGACAAATCTAACTTGGCTCTAGTGTGTAATGCTTTTTATGTGATGCTGGATTTGAAGACTATTTGACTGTAGTTTTCTTGTGATGTCTTTGGCTTTGATATCAAGGTAATACTGACCTCACTGAATGATTTGGGAAGTTTTTCTTTCTCCTCAATTTTTTTGGATGATTTTGTGAGGAATTGGCATTATCTCTACTTTAAATATTTTGACAGAATTCACCTGGACCTGGACTTTTCTTTGTGGAAAGATTTATAATTACCAATTCAATTTCTTGTTATAGGTCTTTTCACATTCTAGTTCTTCTTAAGGTACTTTTGGTAACTTTTGTCTTTCTAGGAGTCTGTCCATTTCATGTAACTTGTCTAATTTGTTGACATAAAGTTGTTCATGATAGTTCCTATTAATTTGCATAGGGTTGGTAGTGATGTCTTCTCTTTCCTTCCTAATTTTGGAAATATGTGTCTTCTCTCTTTTTTATTTGGTCAGTCTAGATAAAAGGTTGTCAATTTGTTGATCTTTTCAATGAAACAACTTTTGGTTTCATTGATATCTATTATTTTTCTGTTAACTCTTTCATTGTTTCTTTTTCTAATCTTTATAATTTGATTTCTTCTACTTATTCTGGGTTTTGTTTGCTTTTATTATTCAAGTTTTATAAGGTAGAAACTTAGGTATTGATTTGAGACCTACTGTTTTGGTGTTTTGGTTAGGTTTCTTATATAAGGAGCCTTGGTGGCACAACGGATAAAGTGCCCGGCTGCTAACCAAAAGGTCAGCAGTTTGAACCCGCCAGCCACTCTTCAGTAGAAAGATGTGGCAGTCTGCTTCTGTAAAGATTTAAAGCCTTGGAAACACTATGGGGCAGTTCTACTCTGTCTATAGGGTCACTATGAGTCAGAATTAACGGCAGAGAGTTTGGTTTGAGTTTTGGGTTTCTGGTATAGGTATTTAAAGTTATAAAATTTTCTCTAAGTACAGCTTTAGATTCATTCTTACATTATGATATGTTGTTTTTTATTTTCATTCAGTCCAAAATATTTCTAATTTTCCTGTGGATTTTCTTTTTTTTGACTCATGGGTTATTTAGAAGTGTGTCATTTACTTTGTAAATACTTGTTGACTTCCTAGGTTTCTTTCTGTTGTTAATTTCTAATTTAATTCTGCATGGTTGGTGAATATACTTTGTATAATGTCAATTCTTTTAAATTAATTAAGAGTTGTTCTATCCTAAAGAATGTTCTATGTGTACTTTAAAAGTGTATTCTGTAGTTAATACAAGTTAGTTGGTAGTGTTGTTCAAGCCTACCATATACTAGTGACTATTCTCTGTAGTTGTTTTATTAATTACCGACAGTTGGGTATTGAAATCTCAGACTAAAATTGTTGAATTTTTTATTTCTCCTTTCAGTTTGTCATTTTTAACTGTGTTTGGGGCTGTATTATTAAATGAATATACATTTATGATTGTTATATTTTCCTGATGTATTGACTCTTATGTAATTATGAAATGCTCCTCTTTGTTTCTAATAAAATAATATTTCTTGCCTTAAGATCTATTTTATCTATATTAATATAGCTATTTCATCTTTCTCATTGTTGTTTTGCATAGTATATCCTTTTTTCCTATTTTTACGTTCAACTTACTTGTGTCTTTGAATCTAAGGTATTTCTCTTGCAGACAGCATGTAGTTGGATGTTGCTTTTGTAATCCAGTCTGACAATCTCTGCCTTTTCACTGGGGTATTTAAAACACTCACATTTAATGTTATTATTCATATATCTAAATTTACATTTGCCATTTTGCTGTTTGTTTTCTATATGTCTCCTTTCTGTTTTATTCCTCTGTTCCTTCTTGATTGACCTCTTTTGTAATAAATATTTTTTGGTATACCATTTTAATACTTTGCTAATTTTTTATTATATATATTTTTAGTTATTTTCTTAGTGATTGCCCTTGGTAACAATATTATGTAACTTGTCATAATTTATTTCAGATTAATACCAACTTAATTTCAGCAAAGTATATAAATTTGTTCCAGTGTATCTTTGTTTTGTCTTCTCTCCTTCGTGCTTTTCTTCCTACATATTGCATCTATATCTGTTATAAACTTGACATTATATTGTTGTTGCTGTGTGCCGTTGAGTTTGTTTTGACTCATAGCGACCCTATGGGACCCTATAGGGTTTCCAAGGAGCGGCTGGTAGCTTTGAACTGCCCACCTTTTGGTTAGCAGCCCTGCTCTTAACCACTATGCCACTAGGGCTCCATTAGTGTTATATAATTATTGCTTTGTACAATCTTATGATTTGTTTATGAAATGATGGGACTAAATGGAAAAAATGTATTTATAGAGCATTTCTGTATTTACCATGTCTGGTACTCTTCATTTCTTCCTGTGGATTTCTACTATTTACACCACTAGGTGTTATTTCCTGTCAGTAAGGATTCCATAATCTGATGACGAATCTGTGTGTAGATAACAAAACAAAACAAACTTATTACCGTAGAGTCAGTTCCAACTCCTGGCAACTCCATGTGTTATAGAACAGAACCGCTCCATATCTTTTTCTTACCTGGAATCTTTATGGAAGCAGATTGCCAGGCCTTTCCTCTGTGGCACTGCTGGGTGGGTTCGAATTGCCAACCTTTAGGTTAGTAGTCAAACGCAAACCATTTGTGCCACCCAGGGTCCTGTGTGTGGATAGGAGAGCACATTAAATGTTCAGCTTCTTTTTAGGTCTGTCCTGGGTTTTTCTTTCTGCTGAGTCCTTTGAAGTTTCTGTGTGCACGTTTGTAGCTTCATGCTAGGTCAGGAATGTGTGAATAGTTTGAGTCTTCTCTGACACAGAGGAACATGTGTGTAGCCTCATCCAAGAAAATGCTTAACTCTAATCACTACCTCAGTCTAGTAGAGCAAAGCTAACCCTCATACTGACTTGGTGAGTAGGTGGATGAGAGCAGCCCCAGGCCAGAATGCTATAGATGTCCACTGTTCTTTCCTGAAGTTCAGCAGTTTTCCAGCGTAAACGCTTCTCAAAGCATCATATGCCTTTGGTTGGTTTCCAGAGCACTGATTTTCTTCCTTCCTCCCTTCCTTCCTTCAGTTTTACCTTCCTTTTCTCCTCTCTCCCTCCTCTCTCTCTCTACCTTCCTTTCTTTCCTTTTTTCTTCTTACTTTTTGTCTTGGTCATCTAGTGCTGCTATAACAGAAATACCAAAAGTGGATGGCTTTAACCAAGAGAAGTTTATTCTCTCACAGTCCAGTAGGCTACAAGGCCAAATTCAGGGCGTCAGCTCCAGGGGAATGCTTTCTCCATCGTCTCTGGAGGAAGGTCCATGTCATCAGTCTTCCCTTGGTCTGGGAGTTTCTCTGTGCAGGAAGCTCAGGTCCAAAGGACACGCTCTGCTCCTGGTGCTGCTTTCTTGGTGGTATGAGGTTCCCATGTGTCTCTGCTCACTTCTCTCTTTTATATCTCAAAAGAAAGTGGCTTAAGACATTATCTAATCTTGTAAACCTCATAAATATAACTGCTGCTAATCCATCTTATTACATCATAATGATAGACTTTACAACACATAAGGAAATCACATCAGATTACAAAAAGGTACACAATCGTACAATACTGGGAATCATGACCCAGCCAAGCTGTCAGATATTTTTTGGGGACACAATTCAATCCATGACACTTTTTTTTCTCTCTTTCTCTTTCATCTTCTGTCCCTCACTTTCTGTCAATTTTGTCCTGGTTTATAGTTGCCTTTTGGGGAGAGGACTTATTCTCAGTTGGCTCTACCCAGAGGTCTCACTGAGAGTATTATTTTTGATGGCTAGGGGAGTAGTACCCAGTGAAAGAAATCATTCAAAATAGAATATAGTTCACCCCAACATGTGTGGCTAAAGCAGTTATGTCAAATGCAGCCAAACTTTGAGTGATACCAAATCATTATCCTAAGAGCTAGAGCCTAACAAAAGAAATACTGTCTATAAAGAAGATAAAGAAAGTAGATAGACAACGTAAGAAACAAATAGTAGTTTAAAATTCATGTGTAAACCTCAAGTCTAATGTACAGATTCCTGAAAGTATGTGGATGGATGATACTACGGCAGATTAATAGTGAAAAAATGATTCTTTGTTGAAATGAGAGATAAATCATTACCAATTAAATGATGTCAGAATTCCTTTAATCATGTAGTGATTTAACTTGTAAGATTACATGAAAGCAGTCTTACTCTTAATAATAATCTACCTCAACCTATTAAATAAAGAGAATGTCTCTGCCTTGACTTTTCAGTGGATATAAACCTTAGGAGGGATCTTAATTTAGCTTTATCTACCTCTTAGGGGTATTTTGAAGATTAATGCTTTTTTTTTTTCTTCTACAAATAGTGTTTCATTGAGCCCTTTGGAAAAAATGTGCAATTCTATTGATAATACAATAAATAGATAATGCATTGTAGGAAAATTTCTAAAGCCTTAATCCTAAAAGTAAAACTAGATTTGTTTACTTTTTGAGAACTAAGCTAAAATAGGGATGTATCCAGCAGTCAACTAGATTTGAGTCTGGTTTTGGTTTTAATGATGATGTGGTTTTTATATTGACTTTGAAAGTTTACTAAATAGTAGAGGTGGAATATTTACAGCAATGGAAGCTGGAAAGCATGTCACTGAAGTGAGAAGTTAGAGTGCCGAGAGAAGAATAAGGATAAATTTAGTAATTTAGATGAATTGGACCAATCCTTGAAAGACACAAACAATCAAAAATCACACAAGGAGAAATAGACAACTTAATATCCCTATATCTATTAAAGGAATTGAATAACTAATTAATAAGCTTTCAAAAAGAAATCACTGGCCCAGGTTGTTTGACCAATAAATAGCTGACCAATAGCTGAGGAATATTTTACAATATATGGGACCCATAATTCTCAAAATTGTCATGGTTATCAAAAACAACGAAATTCTGAGAAATTATCATAACCAAGAGGTACATAAGGAAACATTACTACTAAATATAATGAGGTCTCCTAGATGGGATCCTAGAGCAGAAAAAGAAAACAACTGAGGAAATCTCAGTAAAATATGGACTTTAGCTAAATAATAATGTAACAACATTGTATCATTAATTGTGACAAGTGCATTATACTAATTTAAGATGTTAATAATGAGGAAACTGGATGTGGGGTATATGGGAACTCTGTGCTATTTTTGCAATAATTCTGTGTGTCTGAAACTGTTCTAAAATAAGTTTATTAGCAACAACAACAACACACATTTATTATCTCACAACTTGTTTGAGTCAGGAATCTGTGTAGGGCTTAGATGGGGCCTCTGCTTCAGGGTCTCTCACAAGGCAAGGTGTTGACTGGGGCTGTGTTTTCATGTAAAGGCTTGACTGTTTAAGGATCTTTGTCCAATCTCATGATTGTTGGCAGAATTCAGTTCCTTGCAGTTGTTGGACTGAGGGTCTCAGGTTTCTTGCTAGTTGTTGGCAAAGGCCATCTTCTGTGCCTTATCAAATGAGTCTCTACATAGGGCAGCTCATCACATGGCAGCTTGCTTCATTAATGTCAGCAAGGGAGAGAGATTGCTAGCAGGATGAGAGTTACAGTTTATGCAACATAATCATGGAAGTGACATCCTATCACCTTTGTTATATTCATTAGTCCCATCAAGAGTATGAATACCAGGAGGTAAGGATCACTGGGAGTCATCTTAGAGTCTGTCATCACAGTGATTGTTCTTAATATTTGAGTATCTTTTCCTATGGAAAACATTACTGATTATGGTGTGGCAAGTCAAGTTGAGAAGTAATTAAAATTGCCTGATATATATCAATCTTTTAAACTATTTTTATTCTCTTCAATTCACCTTTCCTATCTTCATTTTTCTCCAATTCACAAGTATCTTTCCTTGTTAGAGAAGACAGAAGTCATTGAGACATCTGAGCTGCATTTTCCTCCATGTTAGATGCACTAGTTTCTATCTCTGTTCATCTCTCTTTTCTCCAGCTTAGAGGGAAGAGAGTATCTCTTTCCTTTCCAAGTGACATGCACTGTCATCTACTCATTTTTCTTTGTATTGTCAAGCTCTCTCTTCACTAGCCTGTCAACATGATTGTATTTCCATACACAAAAATTTCTCTAATTCTAGATATTCTCCTGTTTTTCACTTTTATTTAATAAAAAAAAAAAAAACTTGGACAGTATTTCTGAGTCACTGATTTCTTTTTCTCATTTCTGATCCATTCCTCAAACTAATATCATATGGCTTCTTCTCTTAATACTTTAAGGAGCCCTCTCTTTTAAACATTATTGCTTATTTCCAAATTTAGTAGTTTAATCACTCCCTGTACTGCTTCACCATAATTTTTCCCTTATTGCCCCTTTTTTCTGGACTATTGTAATACCCTCTCAATTGGTTTTTCATTCCCCTGTGTCCTCATTCCAGTCTATCCTACACACTGCAGCTCGGTAAATCACATAATCTTAATCATGTCTCATGTCTCCCCAGAATAGCTTAAGTTAAATGTTAGACATCTTAAAGCGTGGGTGTTAATATCATCATGCAGATTGTTAAATATAATGATTTCAAAGATAATAAACAAAAGGACTCTGTAATTATGGTATGATATTGTTTGTCCTTTGGTGTCCATGGGCCATTACAGATGCTCTAAAACAAATAAAATTCTTTAGAAGTACATAGCCAAACTTTTTATGCTTCTGCCTCACATATTAACTAGCTATATGATTTCAGGTAACTCTTCACTTCTATGTTTCTCACGAAGTCCCTTATCTGTAAAATAAAGCATTTGCTTAATTTGACCTTAGAAATTCTTTGCCATTCTTAAAAACTATGTTTTTATAGCTGAAGCTTTTTTACTAGACATTGACTGCTATTTAATCTGGCCCAAACCAATTATTAGTCCAAAATGTAACAGCTCAACTACTTAAGTACATGAGCTGTAACCTGGTGTTAGGTAGCCTTCGTGCTACATTTGACTGCATTGTACTTATTCTTTTTCTTTCAAATTAGAAATAAGGCTGATTTTTCTCAAACGAATACATTTGGTATTCAAAAACTCACTCAGTCTTAAACATGAGATATTCTCCAGTTTTTTTAGACTAATGTTGAGAGTTTAAAGTAGCTGTTCAGACATGATCTTCTGTCAGTTTGAACAGAATCTGACTAATCCATCTGACATTAATTCATTTAAGTCATCTTGCTATGAGTAAAGAGAAGACAGCTGTCAGAAAGTTCCTATCATAGATGAAATGCAGCTGCCAGCTTTATTTTTCATACTGTCAGATGTAGAGAGAGGCTTATTCTTATTGTGCCGAATATACTTTCATTATTCTTGACTTTACAAGCATACTATGGTGTTTGCATTAATGAAAGTAGAGTAGATTCTTGAAGTCTACAAAAGTGTCAGTGCATAGTATTTTCAGAATTAGGAACACTTGTAATTTCAATATTAACCAACCTTTGATATTTTTCTTGGTAGATGATAAAATTTAATTTTTAGATAATCAGTATGAAAATAATATCCTCAAAACAGTGCAGTGATAACAAAGTTTATTAGGAAAATGTTCTGCATCCTACTTTGGTGAGTGGCGTCTGGGGTCTTAAAAGCTAGCGAGCAGCCATCAAAGATGCATCAATTGGTCCCAACCCACCTGGAGTAAAGGAGAATGAAGAACACCAAAGACACAAGGAAAATATTAGCCCAAGAGACAGAAAAGGCCACATAAAGCAGAGACTGCATCAGCCTGATACCAGAAGAACTAGATGTGCCTGGCTACCACCAATGACCTCCCTGACAGGGAACACAATGGAGAGTCCTGGATGGAGCAGGAGAAAGGGGGGGTGCAGAACTTAAATTCTAGTAAGAAGACCAGACTTAATGGTATGACCGAGACTGGAGGAACCCTGGAAAGCATGGCCCTTAGATTCTCTATCAGCCTAGAACTAAAAACAATTTCCGAGGCCAATTCTTCAGACAGGGATTGGACTGGACTGTGGGACATAAAGTGATACTCGTGAGGAGTGTGCCTCTTAGCTCAAGTAAATACAAGAGACTAAGCGGGCGGCTTCTGTCCGGAGGTGAGATGGGAAGGCAGAGAGGGTTAGGAGCTGGTTGAATGGACATGGGAAATGAAGGGTGGAAAAGAGGAATGTGCTGTCACAGTATAGGGAGAGCAATTAAGGTCACATAATGATGTATGTATAAATTTTTGTATGAGAGACTAACTTGAATTGTAAACTTTCACTTAAAGTATAACAATAAAATAAAATAAAAAAAAACAGTGCAGTGTATTCGTAGCCTTATGAGAGCAAGACAGACTTTTTTTTCATTTTTAAAAAAAAATTTATTGTGGTCAAATATTTATAACAAAACATTTGCCATTTCAACCATTTTTACATGTACAATTCAATGACATTAATTACATTAACCACGTTGTGCAACCATCACCACTACCTGTTTCCAATATTTTCTTCTGTTATTGTTGCTGAGAATATACACAGCAAAATGTACGCCAATTCAACAGTTGCAAGACAGACTTCATAAGTCCACTATAGAAGTTGTTATTCACCTACTTCTTTAAATTCTCTTAGCTGAGTTAATTAAATGTCTATGGTGGTTTGGAAACCCTGGTGGCATAGTAGTTAGAGTTTGGCTGCTAACCAAAAGGTCGGCCACCAGGCACTCCTCGGAAACCATATGGGGCAGTTCTACTCTGTCCTATAGGGTCAGAATCGACTCGACGCCAACGGGTTTGTTTTTTTTGTTTTGGTTATGGTGGTTTAGGCCTCATATTTTTAAGGGTCAAAAATACATGGTGTTTCATCCATTCTTTTTGTATGTCGAATTACTGGCCTTGAACCAAGTGCCACAGAGATTCTGTGATCACGGTTCTATGATTTTGCTTCCCAGACTTGTGTAGTGTGGTAGACTTCAGGGCAATATGGAGCTCTGGGCAACTCTGAAAAGAAAGAAGATGTGAAAAATATTGGTGTTGGGGACAACAAATACGTTATGATTAATTAATTCATTCAGTTGTTCGTTCATTGATTCATTAACTATTTATTGAGCAACACTGAGTGTAATTAAAAAAGGAAGTCCCTCCTCAAGGAACTTCATGGCCATCTGCTGGAACACTCTTGTAATAAGTATATAAGTCTATGATAAATACAATGTGAAGGTGCCCCTAACAATTGTGCAATGCACTGAAGGTGATAAAAAATAATCGAGTCCCTGCCCTCATGGAGAGAGACACAAAAATAAAGATATATAAAGAAATACTTACATAGCCTGATAAATGTTGTTTGGGGAAGAAATAAGTGCCTGAAAAAAGAATAATAATTTAGACAGAGCTATTAAAGAAGGCCTCTTTGTCAAGGTAATATTGACATTGAGATCTCAAAGATGAGGAGAAAATTGCCGTGTGAAAAGTGTGGGAAAGAACAGAGTGAAGCCTATACGGAGAGGCCTTGATGCATGAGAGAGGTAGTTATGTGTGAGGAACTGAAGGAAAGCTAGATTAACTGGAGTACAGGAACCTGGAGAGAGAACAAAATAATTGAGAACTACTCCATGGCCAATGATGAGAAGTGGTTTTGTAATTTATGGTCCATCTGTACAAAAAAGCATCATGTAGCCATTGGTGAATGTTTCTATTTTATGGTCTGTGAATCATTCAATATAAGTAAAAGCAGGGTATAAAACTGTGTATGCGTGTGTGTATGTGTGTGACATAATTTCCCAATTTCATTCTGTCTGTATGAGGAAAAAATGGAAATGTATAAACATTTAACAATTATCTCTAGTGGTAAGATTATGAGTGGTTGAAATTTTTTTTTCTTTTTTTTTTAATATTTGGTGAAGAGATACACAGCAAAACGTAAATCAGTTCAACAGTTTCTACACGTACCATTCAATGACATTGGTTACCTTCTTCAAGTTGTGCCACCTTTCTGAATATCCTTTTCCGAATTATTTCAGCATGATTAACACAAACTCACTGCCCCCATAACTTCTCATCTGACCTCTCAAGTTGCTGGTGTCAGTTTGATCTCGTATAGATAATTCTTTAACAGAACACAGTGCTCAAGGTAGACATTCTTTCCTAAGTAAGCTAAACCACTGTTTGGTTTAAAGACTACTTCAGGGGATAGTTTTAGTTTAAATTTTATTTTAGTGTTGTCTCTATATTTTCACACATGTATGCAAGGATACATATATCAAAAAAATGTTTGCAGTATTCTTTGTCATAGCAAACAAGTAGAATAAAACTAGTTGTCCTTTAATTAGAGAATGGATTAACAAACTGTGTTTTATTTGTGCAATAGAATACTCTACAGCAATTAAAATGAAAAAAAAAAACTAGAACATGCATCAACATACATAAATATCAAAAATATAATTCTGATGTGAAAAAAGTTAGTTGCAAAAAAGTAGCTATGATATGATATGGCTATTATAAATGAAAAAAAGTTCTACATATTTTTAAAGTTACAATTATATGTAGAAGAATTAAAAAATGCATGCTAAAGATACCCCCCGATTTCAGAAAAATGGTTACTTCAGAGGAGAGAGGGAAGGAAAATAAATAAGGGGATAGCTTTAGCTGCATATATAATTTTTTTTAAGTAGGTTAATCTGAAGCAAATATGACAAAAAATTTCCCTCTGTACTATTCTGTATGTTAAAATATTAAGAAAAATATGTTTCAGTATTTCTATTAAAAATGTTAAGGCTCGCGAACAAATATGTATATTATTACTTAAGGAATAATAAGGGAACACGTATTTTGAAGCATCTGAGGTAAACTTAATTTAAAAATTTTGTTGTGAAATCAAACTTGCATACAGAAGAGGGCATAAAACACAAATGCACTGTTCAACAATTATATTTATTAAGTAATGCCAAAATAATCACCACTCAGGCCAAGGAGTAGAACATTACTAGTACTTCAGAAGCCCTGCACCACCATGCATGTCCTTTCTGGCTCACAAACTCTCCTTCCCTTCTAGAGGTTACCTTCACATGTATACATCCTTAAACAATGGATTTAGTTTTCCTATTTTTGAACACTTTGTATTATTGAAATTATGGTCTATGTGTTCTTTTGTATGCTGCTTCTGCTTTAGTCCAGTATTGTGTTTATAAGATTATAAATATGATGTTGTGCTTAATTATTTCATTTTTATTGCCATATTATATTTATCCATCCACCTTTTGATGAACATGTGGGTTGTTTCCAGTTTGACCATATGAAAAATGTTGCTGTTCACATTTCCACAGTGTATAAATATACATATTTATGTGTATCCTAGTGCACACATGTACAAGGTTCTCTAAGGAAAATGCTGAGGGGTAAAATTGTAGGGTCATAGATAATGGTTATCTTTAACTTTACTAGTTATCACAAACTGTCTTCCAAAGTGGTGTTACCGATTTACTATCAACACTGAATCAAAGTTCCAGTTGCACTACAGCTTCACCAACATTTGTTACTATCATATTGTTAAATTTTCACCAATCATATGAGTATGTAGTTGTATCTCTTTGTTAATTTAATTGTAATTTCCTTGATTACTAATGAGGTTGAACCCAATTTCAACGTCGACAGGTGAGTGGATTTCTACTTTTTTGATGTATCTGTGCATGTCTTTGTCCATTTTCCTTTGGGGTGTTTGTATTATTTTACTGACTTGAAGTTTTTTGTTTTTTTAAAAAAAAATCAGGTGTTTGTTAGATATGTGTATTACAATAATCTTCTCCCATTGTGTTGCCTGTGTCTTAATTTTCTTTAAAGTGTATTTAATGAGCAGTTCTTAATTTGCATTTGGTCAAATGTATTAATCTTTTGTTTATGGTTCATAACTTTTGTGTTCTTGTCTAGAAAGCCTTCCTACACTGATGTCATGAAGATACTTATCTTGGATTATCTTCTAAATTCTTTATAGTTTTGTCCTCATTTGGTTCTACCTTTGATCCATCTGGAATTGCTTCATTTAAAATTTAAATTTCCCCTCTCCTGTTCCTTGTTTACCTATCAGGTTACTAAAGAAATGATCATTTCTAGGAAGTAATCTTTGAGGAAATCTTGAAGATAGTTCACTTAACCAAACCAAACCAAACCAAGTCCATTGCCATGGAGTCAATTCTGATTCATAGCGACCCTGTAAGACAGAGTAAAACTGCTCCATAAGGTTTCCAAGCAGCGGCTGGTGGATTCAGACTGCTGACTTTTTGGTTAGCAGCCGAGTTCTTAGCCACTGTGCCACCAGGGCTCCCAAAACTAAAGACTCTAACACCTGGAGAGGGACTTGAACCCTGGATCCTCAGATTAAAACCTGATGCTCTACCAACTGAGCTACCCAGGCCCTTAGTTTGTTTAGGAATGAGGATTTAACATGGGGTAGACCAGGAAGTTAATCTACAATGAATTGTAAACTCAAGTCCATTTTATTTGATATTAATTGTGGTAGTGTGCATATGTACAGGGATATAAATAAATAAAAGACAATTTTAATATCAGTAAGAAAAAGAAGTGTCTGCTTGAATTTATTGGAAATTTAGGCATATTTTAACAGTTAACCAATTTTAACCAAACTTTGGGGCTATGAATAAAAGCAGCCTAAGAAAGAATAGCTAGAGAAGGACAGGAGGAACTGGCAGAAGAAAAAAATGTAGCTATAGAGAGCTTAGTTAATTTTTTTATTTCCCATGGTCATAAACAGGAACAAAAATATGGTCAATTATCAAAGGTGAATAAATTTAAAAATTTTATACTTATCTTTGAGGACGTGTGTGTGCATATAAGTTGGATGTGGGGCTTAATTTTGCATGGCTGTGCTTGGTGTCTGGGAATTTAAATCAAGTAAAATATTAAATACTGTAAGAATCTAATCCAGGAATTTGTTCCAATTTCCTCTCCTGAATTCTTATCAGTATCTTCTTCAGATTACATTGTAACTGAATAGTCTGCTTATAAGACTAAAACAAATTAAAGGCTAAACATTCTTACCCATTTGAAAGGAAAAATACTGTGTAAAATATAGATTAAAAAAAATTTTTTTTTTCTATCTGGATTCTGACTACATGCAAAGTAAACACAAAAGATGAACTATCAACAATTTAATGAGTAGAATATTCCACTCTCTAGAGAATTTTGGAAAACATAATTTGTCAATATAATCTTGGATAATTTCTAAATCTGATTTTATTTTATTTTTTATTTATGAGTAAAATGATATATCTGAGATTAGCTTTATTTTAATGTTGGTGCGTGTATTATTTTCCTAGAGCTACCATGACAAATTACCAAAAACTTGGTGGCTTAAAGCAACGAAAGTTTATTCTCTCACAGTTCTGGAGGCCGGAAATGTAAAATCAAGGTGCTGGTGTGGTCATACTCCTTCCGAAGATTCTGGAGAATAATCTTTCCTTTCTCTTTCAGCTTTTGGTGGCTTCAGGCATACCTTGGTTTGTGGCTATACAATGCCAGATTCTGCCTCTATCTTCTCATGGCCTCTTCCTCTGTGTCTGTTTCTTCCCCCTTCCATCTCATAAGGACATTTGTCATTGGATTTAAAGCCCACACAGATAATTCAGGATGGCCCCATCATAAGATCAACTTAATTACATCTACAAAGACCCATTTCCTAAATGAGGTCACATTCACAGATTCTGGGGGTCAAGATATAAACTTTTCTTTTCAGGAGTCACCATTTAACCTACTACAGTGAGGATAGATAAAATAAAGAATGGCAGCAAGTTAGTGTTGTTGAGTTGCATAATGGGCATGTAGGAGTCCATCGCACTCTTCTCTCTAATTTTCTCCGTGTTTGAAAATATTCACATTAAAATCTCAAAAAATAAAGCTGTATTTAAGGAAATTACATGTTAAGGGATAAAATTGAAGGCTACAGGTGAATATGCATTTCTTCTGAGCTGGGGATATTACTTCATAAATGATTGTTATTCATCTCTCTACTATTCACCCAGCCAAACACCATCAATCCAATAATCCAATATATAGCCCTCACTACCTTAAGATGGTGTGCAGATCACTGAGGATATAAAAATGATTGAGACAAGGTCACAGAAACACAAAATTCTGGAATTTGAAGCAACCCTGTGGCTCATTTACCTCAGCCTGCTGTTTGGTAAATGATTACCCTGATGCTTGAGAGATTAGGCAATCTAGAGAATCCAGAGATCACACAAAGTTTTTAGTGACAGAGAAACATATCTGAAATTGTAGAGTTTTCTCATGCCACATGGGATGGGTCATATAGACTTGATATAACAGAAATATTTGTTGGGTTCCATCTACTGCAGTTATGAAGTATACCATGTGAGTGATAAAGGAATTATACGTCCTTATATTCTCTTAGAAAAACTCATTTGCTAGCTACAGCAGACTGAAACCACTGAGTTTTCTAGTAACATCCAATTCTGCTACATTCAGGTCTACCTCAAGGGCTATGAAAAAAGGTTTCACAGATAAGGGAGTGGTAGTAATGTGCTGAATCCACTATTACTTACAAACCTAAGTAACTTTGGCAGATTTACCTCAGGGATTTTGCTCAGAAAGTCAGTTTCTGTGGGATAAAAAGTATTTTGACATGGAAATATCTTAATAACTTTGTAAGGTTATCAGTTTTTCTTAGGGGAATTTTCCTATCAAAATAAATTACAGAGAGGCAGGACCAAGATGGCAGAGTAGTCAGATGCTTCCTGTGTTCCCTCTTACAACAAAGACCTGAAAAAACAAGTGAATTGATTATCTATGACAATCTAGGGGCCCTGAACATCAAAGTCAAAGTCGAGGGATCAGACTGAGTGGCAAGGGGAAGTAGAGACAGTTCAGAAGCAGCGAGGAGTTGCCAGACCTGACCTGGTGGGAACAAGTACCCTGCAGCCGGCACACATGGTGAGGCAAGCAGTGACGCTCAGGATACGTTTTCTACATCAGGAGAGACCAAGCAGCAGAGCATCTACTCCGGCCTCCAGAACCAGTGAAAAGTGATGTGCCAATGGCAAAAGATAAGTACATGTGTCTAACCTACCACGCAAATCACAAAACACCCTCTTTGGGAAAAACCTCTCTCCCATCTACCTGGCCCCTCCCCACTCTGTACTGGGTCCCAGGCTGGCTTCAGCCATTGCTGCGTCCCTTGGGCCAGAAGTAGGACTTTTCATGTGCCCTGAGCCATTCTCCCAGCCTTGGAGAGGGAACAAGTTAACAAACAGGAATAAATAATCTGCCAGCTCCCCTAAGCCGAGAACGTAGGGTAGGGGCAGCTCTTTTGCCTAGGCACAGCCATAAGGGGTCTATGGACTTTGAATGCCTTTCACCCCTGCATAGACTTGTGTGGGCCCATTTCAACAGCGTAGGCCCTCATTAGCACAGTATAACAGAGTATATACCTGAAGCCTAACTTCATCTGTCAGCTATATGGTAGAGTAGTAGGTTCGTGACATTTGACATTGCTCTGCCCATTAAGCAGGGTCCTTACCTACCCACATCAGGGACCTGAGGACTGGTGGCTCCACCCATGTGACCTAGGCACCCATGATCTGAGTCCAAGAATAAGTGGTGCCCCCCAGTCCTTACAGCCAACGGCATTGGGTGCCCGAAGTCCTGCTGTAAAACCCATCCACAATGCGCTGTAGGGAACAGGGATACACTTTCCTCCCAGACACTCAGGAGCAGCAGTAAGACCCCTGCCTTGCTCAGCATGTGACCCCCTACTGCAGCCAGATACCTTTGCCTTGACCAATCACCCCTGCCCATCTAGGACTGTAGGTGAGAGCCTGCACTACACACTTGGTGACCAACTACCTGGACACCTGAGTTGAATCCATTACAAGAAAAGTAAAAGGACTCCTGGGCTTACATACCTAGTAACAGATCTAACCACCTAATGACAGGAAGTTAGAGCTTCAAAGGTGCCAATAATCAAACTAGCTCACACAAGCAGCCTATTTGGGCATATCAAAACAAAACAAAACAAGAAGCTGGATACAGTAAACAAACATAAAATAAAAAATTAAAAAAAAAACCTTATTGATGGCTCAGAGACAACAGCCAATACCAAATCACATAAAAAGGCAGACCATGATGGCTTCAAGAAGCTCCCAAAACAAAGAATCAAAAAATTTTCCAAAGGAGGAGAACTTCTTGGAATTACCGGAGGTAGAATAGAAAAGATTAATAAACAGAACTCTTCAGAAGTTCAGGCAAAACTCAGAAAAAGCCAAGGAACACACAGACAAAGCAATAGAGAACTTAAGAAGATTATAGAAGAGCATACTGAGAAATTTAACAGGCTGCAAGAACCCACAGAGAGACAGCAATCAGAAATGCAGAAGATTAACAATAAAATTTCAGAATTAGACACTCAGTAGAAAGTCATAGGAGCAGAATTGAGGCAATGGAAGTCAGAATTAGTGAGCTTGAAGATAAAGCACTTGACACCAACTTATTTGAGGAAAAATCACATAAAAGAATTAAAAGAAATGAAGAAATCCTAAGAATTATATGGGACTCTATCAAGAGGATTAACCTATGAGTGACTGGAGTACCAGAACAGGAGGATAACAGAAAACAGAGAGATAATTTTTAAAGATTTGTTGGCAGAAAACTTCCCTGATATCGTGAAGAAAGATGAGAAGATATCTATCCAGGATGCTTATTGAACCCCACACAAGGTAGATCCCAAAAGAAAGTCATCAAGACATATTTTAATCAAACTTTTCAAAACCAAAGATAAAGAGAGAATTTAAAGAGCAGCTAGGTATAAACGAAAAGTCATCTACAAAGGAGAGTCAATAAGACTAAGCTTGGACTACTCAGCAGAAACCCTGCAGACAAGAAGGCAATGGGATGACATATATAAAGCCTTGAAGGAAAAATTTGTCAGCAAAGAATTATATATCCAGCAAAACTGTCTCTCAAATATGATGGTAAAACTAGGGCATTTCCAGATAAACAGCAGTTTAGGGAATTTGCAAAAACCAAACCAAAATTACAAGAAATACTAAAGGGAGTCCTCCAGTTAGAAAATCAATAATATCAGATAACAACCCAAGACTAGAACACAGGACAGAGCAACCAGATATCAACCCAGATAGGAAAGAGACAAAAACAAATCAAAGCTAAAACACTGAAAATAGGGAAACAGAGACATCAATATGTAAAAGATGACAACATTAAAACAAAAAAGAGGAACTAAAGAATGTAGTCATAGATCTTTCATATGGAGAGGAAGACAAGGTGATATAAAGAAATAAAAGACTGGTTTAAACTTAGAAAAATAAGGGTAAATACTAAGCTAACCACAAAAGAAACTAACAATCCTACACATCAAAATAAAAAACAAGAAAAATATAAAGACTCAGCATACACAAAATCAACAACAATAAAAAAGATGAAAAGAAATACATAAAGAAAAAGCACAGAAAATTAAGCAGAACAAAGAAACTCAACAACACACAAAAAAGACATCAAAATGACAGCACTAAACTCATACTTATCAATATTACGCTGAATGTGAATGGACTAAATACACCAATAAAGAGACAGACAGTGGCAGAATGGATTAAAAAAACATGATCCATCTATATGCTGCCTACAAGAGACACATCTTAGGCTTAAAGACACAAACAAACAAACTCAAAGGATGGAAAAAAATGTATCAAGCAAACAACACTCAAAAAAGAGCAGGAGAGGCAATATTAATCTCTGACAAAATAAACTTTAAAATAAAATCCACCACAAAGGATAAGGAAGGACACTATGTAATCAATACACCAGGAGGACATAACCATAATAAATATTTATGCACCCCAACGACAGGGCTCCAAAATACATAAAACAAACTCTAACAGCATTGAGAAGAGAGATAGACAGCTCCACAGTAGTAGTAGGAGAATTCAACACACCACTTTCGGTAAAGGACAGAACATCCAGAAAGAAGCTCAATAAAGACACAGAAGATCTAAATGTCACAATCAACCAACTTGATCTCACAGACATATACAGTACACTCCACCCAACAGCAGCCACATATACTTTCTTTTCTTTTCCAATGCACATGGAACATTCTCCAGAATAGACCACATATTAGGCCATAAAGCAAGCCTTAACAGAATCCAAAGCATCAAAATATTACAAAGTATCTTTTCTGACCATAAAGCCATGAAAGTAGAAATCAATAACAGAAAAAGCAAGGAAAAAATCAAACATATGGAAACTGAACAACACCTTGCTCAAAAACTACTGGGTTATAGAAGAAATTCATAGAATCAAATGAGAATGAAAACACATCCTACCAGAACATTTCGAACACAGCAAAACCAGAATGCAGAGGTCAATTTATAACAATGAATGCACACATCCAAAAAGAAGGGCCAAAATCAAAATATTAACCCTACAACTTGAACAAATAGAAAGAGAGCAGCAAAAGAAGCCTGTGGTCACCAGAAGAAAGCAAATAATAAAAATTAGAGCAGAACTAAATGAAACAGAGAATAGAAAAATAATTGAAAGAGTTAACAAGACCAAAAGCTGGGTCTTTGAAAAGAACAACAAAATCGATAAACCCTTGACCAAACTGACAAAAGAAAAACAGGAGAAGAAGCAAACAACCTGAATAAGTAATGAGATGGGTGATATCACAACAGACCCAACTAAAATTAAAAGTATCATAACAGAATACGATGGAAAATTGTACTCTAACAAATTTGAAAACCTAGAAGAAATGGAAAAATTTCTAGAAACTCACTACCCACCTAAAGTAACAGAAAAAGAGGTAGAACAACTAAATAAACCTATAACAAAAGAAGAGATTGAAAAGGTGATTAAAAAACTCCCGACAAAAAAAAGCCCTGGCCCGGACGGTTTCACTGGAGAATTCTACCAAAGTTTCAGAGAAGAGTTAACACCACTACTACTAAAGGTATTCAGAGTATAGGAAAAGATGGCATACTCCCAAACTCATTCTATGAAGTCAGCATAACCCTGATGCCAAAACCAGGTAAAGATGCCACAAAAAAAGAAAATTGCAGACCAATATCTCTCACGAACATAGACACAAAAATCCTCAACAAAATTCTAGCCAATAGAATTCAACAACATATCAAAAAAAAATAATTCACCATGACCAAGTGAGATGTATACCAGGTATGCAAGGGTGGTTCAACATTGGAAAAACAATCAATATAATCCATCACATAAATAAAACAAAAGACAAGAATCACGTGATCTTATCAATTGATGCAGAAAAGACATTTGACAAAGTCCAACACCTATTCATGATAAAAACTTTCAGCAAAATAGGAGTAGAAGGGAAATTCCTTGATGTGATTAAGGGCATTTATACAAAGCCAGCAGCCATCATCATCCTAAATGGAGAGAGTCTGAAAGCATTCCCCTTGAGAACGGGAACCAGACAAGGATGATCTTTATCATCACTCTTATTCAACATTGCGCTGGAGGTCCTAGCCAGAGAAATTAGGCTAGAAAAAGAAATAAAGAGCATCCAAATGGTAAGGAAGAAGTAAAAATATCTCTATTTGCAGATGATATGATCTTATACATAGAAAACCCCAAAGAATCCACAAGAAAACTACTGGAACTAACAGAAGATGTCAGCAAAGTATCAGGATATAAGATAAACATACAAAAATCAGTTGGATTCCTCTACACCAACAAAGAGAACTTTGAAGAGGAAATCACCAAATCATTACCATTTACAACAGCCTCCAAGAAGACAAAATACTTAGGAATACGTCTAACCAGAGACATAAAAGACCTATACAAAGAAAACTACAAGACACTACTGCAAGAAACTGAAAGAGACCTGCATAAGTGGAAAAACATACCTTGCTCATGGATAGGAAGACTCAACATTGTGAAAATGTCAGTTCTACCCAAAGCAATCTATAGATACAACGAAATCCTGATCCAAATTCCAAAGGCATTTTTTAATGAGATGGGGAAACAAATCACCAACTTCATATGGAAAGGGAAGAGGCCTCAGATGAGTAAAGCATTACTGAAGAAGAAGAACAAAATGGGAGGCCCCACACTACCTGATTTTATAACCTATATACTGCCATGGTAGTCAAAACAGCCTGGTACTATTACAACAACAGATACATAGATCAGTGGCATAGAACTGAGAATCCAGACATAAATTCATCCACCTATGAGCAGCTGATATTTGACAAAGGCCCAAAGTCCGTTAATTGGGGGATAAGACAGTCTGTTTAATAAATGGTGCTGGCATAACTGGATATCCATCTGCAAAAATCTGAAACAAGACCCATACCTCACACCATGCACAAAAACTAGCTCAAAATGGATTAAAGACCTAAATATGAAATCTAAAACGATAAAGATCACGGAAGAAAAAGTAGGGACAATGCTAGGAGCCCCAATACATGGCATACACAGAATACAAATCATAACTAACAATGCACCAACACCAGAAGAGAAACTAGATAACTGGGAGCTCCTAAAAATCAAACACTTAAACACTCATCAAAAGACTTCGCCCAAAGAGTAAAAGACAATTTACAGACTGGGAAAAAAAATTTGGCTACAACAAATCCAGTCAGGGTCTAATCTCTAAAATCTACAAGATACTGCAACACCTCAATAACAAAAAGACAAAAATCCCAATTAAAAAATGGGCAAAGGATATGAACAGGCACTTCACCAAAGAAGACATTCAGGCAATTAACAGACACATGAAGAATTGCTCATGATCATTAGCCATTAGAGAAATGCAAATTAGAACTACAGTAAGGTACCATCTCATCCCAACAAGGCTAGCATTAATCCAGAAAGCACAAAATAATAAATGTTGGAGAGGTTGTGGAGAGACTGGAACATTTATGCACTGTTGGTGGGAATGTAAAATGGTAAAACCACTTTGGAAATCAATTTGCTGATTCCTTAAAAAGCTAGAAATAGAAGTACCATACAATCCAGCAATCCTGCTCCTTGGAATATATCCTAGAGAAATAAAAGCCATCACAAGAATAGATATATGCACAACAATGTTCACTGCAGCACTGTTCATGATAGCAAAAAGGTGGAAACAACCTAGGTGCCCATAAAAGGACGAATGGATAAACAAATTATGGTATATTCACACAGTGGAATACTACGCAATGATAAAGAACAATGATGAATCTGTGTAACATAACATGGAGGAATCTGGAAGACATTATGCTGAGTGTATTTAGTCAGTTGCAAAAGGACAAATACTATATGAAACCACTATTATAAGAACTCAATAAAATGTTTAAACACAGATGAAAACATTCTTTGATGGTTACAAGAGTGGGGAGGGAGGGAGAGGGGTATTCACTAACTAGATAGACAAGAATTAGTGAAGGGAAGTACAATGCACGCTACAGGGGAAGTCAGCACATCTGAACTAAACCAAAAGCTAAGAAGTTTCCTGAATACAACTAAACACTTCAAGGGACAGGTAGCAGGGGTGGGGGTCTGGGGACTATACTTTTAGGGGACATCTAGGTCAACTGACATAACAAAGTTTATTAAGACAATGTTCTGCATCCCACTTTGGTGAGTGGTGTCTGAGGTCTTCAGAGCTAGTGAGTGGCCATCTAAGATGCATCAATTGGTCCCAAACTATCTGGAGCAAAGGAGAATGAAGAACACCAAAGACACAAGGAAAATATTAGCTCAAGAGACAAAACGGCCACATAAACCAGAGACTGCATTAGCCTCTGACTAGAGGAACTAGATGGTGCCTGGCTACCATCTATGACCACCCTGACAGGGAACACAACAGAGAGTCCTTGACGGAGCAGGAAAAAAGTGGGGTGCACAACTCAAATTCTAGTAAAAAGACTAGACTTAATGGTTTGACTGAGAGTAGAGGGACCCTGGAAGACATGGACCCTTGAACTCTCTGTTAGCCGAAAACTAAAACGATTCCCGAAGGCAACTCTTCAGACAAAGATTAGACTAGACTATAAGACATAGAATGATACTCATGAAGAGTGGGCTTCTTAGCTCAAGTAGATACATGAGTCTAAATGGGCAGCTCCTGTCCAGAGGAAAGATGAGAAGGCAGAAAGGGACAGGAGCTGGTTGAATGGACATGGGAAAATCCGGGGTGGAAAGGAGGAGTGTACTGTCACGGTATGGGGAGTGCAATAAGGTCACATAGCAGTGTGTGTATACAGTTTTGTATGAGAAACTAACTTGAACTGTAAACTTTCATTTAAAGCATGATTTAAAAAAATAATTAAAAAAAAGATAAATTACATTTATTCCTTTTTGAGGTGTCAAAATCAGGAAATAGCTGGTGACTAGAAAAGCAATAAACTTGTGCTGTCTTAGTTTGAATTATGTGTAATATACTCAAAACTTTTGCAGTACATGTCATAAAAAATGTGTATGTAACTTGAAAATAAAACAAGTGAGACAATGTAGTCTGATTGCTGTCTGAGGTCCCAACCTCTGCCAGTTACTAGCTGTGTAATCTGGAGCAAGTTACTAAACCACTCTGTGCCTGTTTCCTCATTAGGTAAATGAGACTAATAGTAGAACCCACTTCATAAGGTTTGGGTGAGGATTAAATGAGAAAAAGCATGTGAAGCCTTTAGGCCAGTACCTGACAAGTTGTAAGTGTTCAATTAATACTATTTGATTAAACTAACAGTTTTTGGTAAAATCACTCATAACTCTTAGCTAAATTGCCTGGAAAATCTTATTTTCAAATCTGTTGCAATTTGGAGCAGAGATTATTAGTTGCCCATCCATTCTCTTTGTCTTTTCTAGACACAGGATACAATTTTATTTGGGTTGGCAAGGATATGTAGGTATTAGAAATGTATCCCAAATAAAGTCCCTTGTAACTATACCCTGGTTTGATGGTTCAGGTTGTGTGTCAACTTGGCTGGGCCCTGATTCTCAGTGGTTTGGCAATTATGATGTAATTTGGAACTATGTAATGATGTAATCACCTCCATAATGAGATCTGATATAATATAATCACCTCCATGATGAGATGTGCTATGAGCAGCCAATCAGTTGAAAGGGAATTTCCTTGGGGGTGTGGCCTGCATACAATATATGTGTGCTTTCTGGCAAAACTTGCAGGCTTTTGCTTGTGCCAGATCCTCATCTGACCTTGGGTTCTTGGGACTTGAGCTAGCAGCTTACCTGCTGATCTTTGGATTCATTGGCCTCCACAGCCTGTGAGCCAGAGGCCTGATGTCTGACCTGCTGATCTTGGATTCACCAGCCCCTGCAGTTACATGAATTAGGAGAAGCCTCCAGCCTGACCCACAGACTTAGGACTTCCTAGCCTCTACAACTGAGTAAGCCATTTCCTTGATGTAAATCTCTCTCTCTATATATATACACACATATATAGGTACACACACATCATTGGTTTTGCTTCTCTAGAGGAACCAGCCTAAGACACCTGGGTTATGACTTATATGTAGAAATATTGTCTGGGATCCTGGGGAGGCTGCTTAGAGGGAAATCCCTCAATGGGAAGCATTTCATTTTTCCCCTATCTTTCTTTCTCCTGTTTCTTACCTGGAAAGAGAAAATGATTGCAAGCTGCTATTTTGGTCCATGAAGTGACCTTAAGGATGGAATCCATGACTAAAAATGGTAGAGCAGGAAGAAAGAAGGAGCCTGGGGGCTCTGCTGACTTGGTGAGGCTTCCATACCAGCTTGGCACTGCCTACCCCCTAACTTTAAAAGGAAAAAAATAGAGAAAAAGATAAACTGTCACTTTGTTTAAGCTCTTTTATGTCATCTGCTGTTTGTAATTTTTAACTGATAGATCATCCTATAGGGAGGATTTTAAAAATACAGAATATAGGTCTGCAGTTCCAGAGATTTTTATTTAGTAGACCTTGGCAGGGGTGGATTATCCAATAGGCAAGGTAAACACGGTGACTACCTTGCTTACCAGATCATCTGTAACGAACTATTTCACATGGGTTTCACTACATCTGTGAGCCAGAGGCCTGATGTCTGACCTGCTGATCTGTGATGTGGTGAAACCCATGTGAAATTGTTCACTACAGATTTGTAAGTAAGCATAAGTAAGCCCATGCTTAACTTGCTTACTGAGCCATCCACCCCCGTCAGGGATTATAAATTTGAAAAAAGACTTTGATTCTGTAGGAATGTACTGTGGGGTTGGGAGAGAGAAAGATGTCATTCATACGCAGAAGCAGAATCTTTGATGTGAAAAATGTGAAATTGTTCACTACAGATGATCTGGTAAGCAAGGTAAACACTGTGCTTACCTTACTTTTTGGATAATCTGCCCCTGGATCTTGGGTGAGGCCCAGGGTCAGCTACGTTTGAATCGACAACACTGGAGCATAATACTATAGGTTTCTGGGTTATGGGGATTTTATTCACAAGATTCAGGTTAGCTTTTGTCAGTTCCAGAAAGCAATTCCTGTGAAGTCAGAAGGGATGGAGCATCATATCAGCATTATTCAGAGAGCGAAACCATTTGAAATGCTTGAACTACTATCAAATGGGCAATAGTTATATTTGCATGAAAGAAAAATCTTTGAAAAAACTCCAACAACATCCGATGGGCTTTTTAAAGTTATATAAGATGAAGATTTGGTGGGGGTGGGGATAATAACTTATTATTTTACCAAAATAATGCAATAATCATAAAATTCTAAAACCTATTGGAAGAAGTCAAACCTTAACAAACAAAACTCTTTTAATGTGGTTAGTTTGTGAGTATTAACAGATCCAGAGAGAAAACTGGGTAAGTCATTCTAATGGTAAGGAAGTATGGACAAAATGAAAGTAATTTCAGATCAGATTTGCCAATAGACCAGTACTTAAAGCATGCTTATGTTAAAGAAAATAACTATTCACAGCTCAAGAAAAGAATACTCTCGACAATCATTTTCACATGTACATTTCTTGGTATGAATCAGAGAAAATAGCCTCCTAACTGGCATTGTACATGAATGTAACAAATGAACCTAAGACGTCAGCCAGTCCCAACTATGACAGTTTCATTCAGCGAGATCAAAGAGTCATTAGCCAGTGTGATGAAATCTTTTCATGTTCTGCGAGGGTCAGAATTACCCAGCAATTCAACCTTTATTACCTCTTTCTTTAAAGTAGAAACCCGCTTGGCTCATATTTTAACAGCACGTCTCTATAATAGGATGAGATCCTGGATAGTAAAAAAAGTATGCCAAGGTGATTTGGATCCATTCTGATACCTTCAAACCTGAGTTCCACAGCTGCAAGTTCAATTTTCCTTACCACTCAATAATTTCTACCTAGAGTGGGACACAAAAGCCTATTTTTGAAGTATGGCACCCTTCTGAAGAGATGAAAATCCAAGGTTATATCACTCTATGTTGAAAATAAAAAAGCCTGTGATACCTCTTTCAGGTGACAACCTGTGCTGCTTTCCTTGGTGATCTCTTTCTGAGCCTTCGTTCCTGTGCTGAATGCCATCACCCTTCTCAGAGATGACTGCATTTCTGAGTCTGAAGCACTTGTGGGCCCTTTGGGATGAAAGACACTTTCTTTGCTAAGTGCCAAGCATTTTTATTGTTATTAAGTCAATTCTCAAAGTCATATCCACTAACATGGCATTTTCAAAAATGACATATTGCAGCAGTGTAGTGGGAAATGCTGTTCAGCTGGCTTTCGGATGCCAACCTCATAAGTATTGCTTTTGTGGTGGCAGTTTTGGGAATGGGACTTCTCTCTTTGGTGGCTTAATGTGCCCACAGGTGGAAAGCTATTAAGGGAATAATGATGGGCAAAAGCAGGTGGCAGGTACTTTATGGCAGACTCATCTTCCACCTGAGGCATCTGTTGTTTAAGAGTGTATGTAGCCACTGTACATAAAGACTGGCTCTTGAGAATAATACAGAGTGATGATATTCAAACATATTCTTTGAGAACCATTAGAGTAATTGGTTTAAAAAGCAGTGTGTTAGTAGGCATATCAATTCCATGAAATATGCCAAGTTTGTGGAAGCATGGCTTTTTTATTTAATTTCCAGAGGGAATTTGTATAATGCCTTTTCACTACACAATGGAGAAATTTACAGTGCACATAGACCAGAAATTAGGCAACTATACAAAATGAGAATCCAGGAAATAAAGTTACCATCCAGATTTTCATAGCACTAAGGCAGATCATGAGTATAGATCAAGGGTATAACTCTCAAAATATTCATTTGATGGTAATGATTGCCAACTTAAAGAAATAGAAAAGTACTTTGGGGAAAGTTTTTTGAGGATCTATGCATCGGTAAGATAAAATTTAGAAGAGGCTGTTTTTGATTTTTGTTTTTTTTTTCATGGTACTAGGTAAATGCCTATCCTAGATAAAGGCCTAAAAGGAAACGGTGGGTGAGATATGGGCTGAGTGCTTAGTCTCAGGACAGGCTTTGTTTTAGAATCAATTAGCATATTTCTCCAGCAAGCCCTTAAACCAAAAACTATTGTTGCTGAGTGATTCCCACTCATGAGGACCCCATGTGTGTCAGAGTAGAACTGTGCTCCATTGGGTTTTCAGTGGATGACTTTTCAGAAGTAGATCAACGCATTAACAGTTTGCACCACCCAGGGACTCCCAATCAGAAATCATAGAGGTAGTCAGGTGTTCCCTCAACTCCGCCGTTCAACACATTCCATCACGTGTACACATAGTATGATGGCTTCATGATTTATTTGTTTTTATTTAATCCATCATGCCTCAAAGAGTGCCTTGAATAAGAACTTAAGGTGTGTCTCCTAAATTGGATTTTGGTTGAGCCTTAGAAAACATAGGGATGCATCCCAATTGTTTTGTTGCACTAAAAACTATGAAAATAGTTCTTTTTTAAAAAGTACAGAGGATTTGTTTTTGCTGTTAGATGCTGTTAAGTTGATTTGGACTTACAGTGATCCCATGTACAACAGAACGGAACACTGCCCGATCCTGCGCCACCCTCACAATGGTTACTATGCTTGAGCGCATTGTTGCAGCCACTGTATCAATCCATCTCATTGAGGGTCCTGCTCTTTTTCACTGACCCTCTACTTTACTAAGCCCGATGTCCTTCCCCAGGGACTGAAACTTCCTGACAACATGTCCAAAGTATGTGAGATGTAGTCTCGCCATCCTTGTGTCTAAGGAGCATTCTGGTTGTACTTCTTCCAAGACAGATTTGTTTGTTCTTTTGGCAGTCTATGGTATATTCAATATTCTTCACACCACAGTTAAAAGGTGTCAATTCTTCTTTGGTCTTCCTTATTCATTGTTCAGCTTTCACATGAATATGAGGCAATTGAAAACACTATGGCTTGTCAGGCGCACCTTAGTCTTCAAGGTGATATCTTTGCTTTTCAGTACTTTAAAGAAGTCTTTTGCCGCAGATTTGCCCAACATGATGCATCGTTTGATTTCTCGACTGCTGCTTCCATGGGTGTTGATTGTGGATCCAACTAAAATGAAATCCTTGACAACTTAATCTTTTCTCCATTTATCATGATGTTGCTTATTGGTCCAGTTGTGAGGATTTTTGTTTTCTTTATGTTGAGTTGTAATCCATAAAAAAGGCTGTAGTGTTTGATCTTCTTCAGTAAGTGCTTCAAGTCCTCTTCACTTTCAGCAAGCAAGGTTGTGTCATCTGCATAATGCAGGTTGTTAATGAGTCTTCCTCCAATCCTGATGCTATGTTCTTCTTTATATATTATCTTCCTTTCGTTGTAGGGTAAAAACATCACAAAATTTAGTAAAGCAAAAAGAAAGTTTTATTCAACATATTCAAAAAGGCAAAAGTAGGAAATCAGACAAGCATGCTGCCAGAGCTAATGTCTGCCCAAGTCTAAGGAAATATTACAGAACAGACGAAAGTGGGAAAATGGACAACCATGCTGCTACAGCCATGTCTGCCCGAGGAATGTTATAGAGTCATCAGTATATGTTAACATTACAAATGGTCAAAACCATCAAAAGCTTCACCTTTTCACAGATTGGCTAGAAACTGTGATCCTACATTTTGAATTGTCTTTCTTAACAGTCATTGGTACAGGTTTCAGTAACGACAGGAGGGTCTTCATTGGTCCAACAAATCTTCTATTCACTAAATGCTGATAGAAGAAGATAAGACTGGAAAGACTTTTGTGTTCTGTTTGAATGGATTATGTGAAAGGTTCCCTGAAAGATATTTTCTTCCCTAAAAGATATTTTCCAAGATTATCCTAGCTATTGTCTTTTTATCTCAGGGCCCAGTTAATGTGTCCTTGTGAGTCCTTGTGAGTCCTGCGAACCCTAGTGAGCCTAGGTCCGGCTGGGTCACATTCTCTATACTCAAGGACGGAATAATGATTCCAGTATTATTTTCTAAATCACTTTATAGCTCTATATTTAAATAAAAGTAGGCATAGCTCAGGTATTCTTTCTTAAGACCAAAATTGACAGGAAGAATCTGATCACAAATTCCTTATGGAAAACTTAGATCTCTGTTATTAAAAGAATTCTGGAGCTAATATTTGTTCTTAGTGGTGAATATACCATGGACTGGCAAAAGAATGAACAAATCTGTCTTGGAAGAAGGGCAACCAGAATGCTCCTTAGAAGCAATGATGGCGAGACTTCGTCTCATATACTTTGGACATGTTATCAGGAAGGATCTGTCCCTGGAGAGAGACATCATGCTTGGTAAGGAAAAGGGTTAACAAAAAAGAGGAAGACCCTCAACGAGATGGTTTGACACAGTGGCTGCAACAATGGGCTCAAGCACAGCAAAGATTGTGAGGATAGCACAGGACCGGGCAGTGTTTTGTTCTGTTGTACATATGGTCGCTGTGAGTCGGAATCCACTCGACGTCACCTAACAACAACAACAACAGTGGTGACTAAGCATAGCTATAATTCTGATATTTTTAAGGAATAATTTCCTGAAATGATGTGAATAATATGCTAACCACTGTTTTCAGAAAGTTACCCTTTACAGAAAAGAAATATGAAATTTTTTAAATCAGATTTTTAAAAACGAGTGGACACCACCAAATTTTAGGCTGTGATGTATGCTCTTTCAGAAAACTTTTAGACTGAGTCCTTTAGCATACGTAATATAACTGCATTTATACTCTCAAATTTTACCTCATTTTGAAGATTACCTATTTCAGAATAATTGTAAAACTCGAGATGATATGTTTGAATATTTATGAAAGACATTCCCCCCACTCCCTGCCTTGTTTTCTGGCCTTCTCTTCTTCTGATCTAGGCAAGAAAGGCATCTTGACATGATAAAACCTCCAACATGCGCCTTTGGGCACTCAATAAATGTGACAATATCTTTGCTGAAAGTGACAATCTGTAAATTTTTTCACTTAATTAGCCATGCTTTGGAGATTCCTACATTCTTCTGTTCTCTTCCTCATTTCTTATTTTAGGGTAATTGAGAAAAAATTTATCTGTATTAAACCATAGAATTAAACTGAAACTAAAAGTTAAGATTATACTTGATTAACCCTGCCAGCCTGCAGGGTTGTAGATTGGCCAAACTGTCACTTTCATCTCCCCACAATGGGCAAGAATCGAGAAATCAATTAAAAATACTGATTGTGCCGAATTCGGACCTCTTCAGGCTATTCAGTGCACAAAAAAATTGAAATCCCTCAAATAGTATAGCAACAGCGCGTGGGAATAGCCATAACTTTATATCGGTAAGTGAAGTATGATTTATTTGTATTTCTATTTAGATTTTATAAAAGGAAGTGCATGTTTAATAAAGGTGGTTTTAAATAAAGTATAATTTAAAAAAATCATTGCACTTCTGTTGATAAGAATTTTTTATTTCTGATTGTTGAACTTCTCTAACGAGAAGCCAAGATGTTTATATATAGTTGTGAGTGATTGCTTTTCCTCAGTAATATGTTTTCCATTGTATTTATTACAATGGATGAGAAGAATTTAAAAAAAAAAGATTTTTAAACATTTAAATGGAAAAAAGATTGTTCTGTTATTCCATATAATATATGAATCTTTCTTACCAGATTACCTATGATTCAGTGTCTTTTGATTTAAATTTATTTTAGAAATAAAATTAACTACCTCTTTATTTCTGAACTATCAATTACTACTTTAAGTTTTTGTGTTGTGATTGCTTTCTCTATACTAATCCACCTTTAATTTTCTTTCCTGCTTCAGGTGAATCATTTAGCAAATTTAAAGCTTACATTTGTACTATTGCTATTAAATACTTTATTATCTTTCATAAATTGTCCTAGATGCTATTAATCGAAGCATCAAACAGTAGAAATTAGATTTAAAAAAGCAGATGAATCTGTTAACTAAGATAGTACTGTTTTATAGTGGACACTTAAATTACATTATGAAAATCTATATTTTTTCAGAAATACTTTATACAAAAAGAGATAAAGAAGGAATATATAGATAGATTGCAATCTCTTTGCTGAATTGTAGCAACCTAGCTTTTAAATGATTTTTCTAGGCGCTTTCTAAATTTTTTTTATGGCTTAGAAATGCACACATTTCTCTGGGAAGTAGGAAGAGTCACAGTATGTTTTGAACATTTGAAGACAGAGCTAGTCTATCATGCTGGAAAGTAGAAGACACAGTTATTAGGGCATAAGGGAGAATCTTGAAGTTCCAATGCACCTAGAATTATACAATTACAAGCCTCTGGTGATTTATTTAAATTGTTAGTTTAAAAGCCATTTGAATCTAGATGTTAATGTGTAAGAGGGAGGAAACGTATTGGAGTGGAGAGAGTATTAGGGTTTGAAATGAGTACAACGGTTATGAATCTCTGTCTTGTCCTTAATTAATTAAGCTACTTTAGGCATGTTCTTTAATCTTTCTGAGCCTCAGTTTCATTTTATATAAAATGGGTATAATAATCTACAATTTATGGATTTATGATAATTAAATGTGATATGTTTAAAGCATCCAATACTAAGGTTTTTGTTTTTTTTTGGTATGTTTATCCTGATGAAGAATACACTTCAGGACAGAAAGAGATCCAATTTCCATGATGCCAAAACGCTAGACAGACACTCAAGTGTACTTCTCTGCCCTTTTGTAAACCATACAAATTTACCTCCACAACATGTCTTCCACGATGGCTTTAGTTTTAGTTAAGAGTTAAAAAAAGGTCAAGTTAATATCTTGACCTAGATTTAAATGGAATATTTTAAGAAGGATTTTCACTAGATTTATTTAGTGGGCAATATAGACCTAGTAATTTGAGGTGAACCTATGGGTCCCTCAAGTAACACATTTTTGTCCAGAGATGCGTTCAGGAACCCTCTTTTAAATGGCAAATCCTCTCAAAGATTTTGAGATGATGACATCTTTATGTGAATTAATTTAATCATACTGTCTATATGTGTGTTTCTTATCATCTTGTAAAACTAAAGAAATGGGATTATTTTTTGGGGTGGGGAGATGGTTGGTCCATGGAGAGAAAGGAAAGATTATTCAGAGAATTTATGTGGAGTCAGATGTGGATGAAGAAACTGAGGCGGGACTTAACCAAGGTAAAGGACACCTTAAGGGCTATGCTTGTTTCTGGTGAGAAAGCACAATGCTCAAATATATAGAAAGGTACCTAAGACACAGTTTTGCCAATTATAACTTTATATCTAAAGCATGGAATTGACAACTTTATTTTTTTCTTACCTGGAGTGTTTAAACTGTTTTGGGGCTGTATTTTGCAGGGTAAGATCCCCATTTCCCAGCTTCCTGGGGAGTTGTGGCCATTTTAGATATGCTAAAGTGAATTGAAGACATAAAATCCTATATTACAAATATATTCAGCTGACTTTGAACTGAGTTTGGTATCCCCTAGCCCATTTTAATCTCTGTCTTTCTGAAAATACAGGTCTTTAATTTTATTTGCACATGCTTAGAGGCACTGCAATGGATAAATTTTACAAAGTGAAAAAAAAATAACTAGGCTATAAATAAACACATTCATTGCTAGTAAGTGAATTCTGTACTTACAGTATTGTTAAAGTAATAACTTTGAATGAATATATTAACTCTAGTGAAAAATCAAAGATTACTCTTCTACTAAAGTTGAATTTATTGTATTTTTAGGCAAGCCCTTTAAATAGCTGTGATCTTCCATTTAATTTGTATTGTGTAGTGGATAGTGGTGCTGTTTTTCATCCTTTGAAATGACAATGTGCAATCTGCTGGCATTTGCAGCCTGCTACTTTAATATGCATAAATCCCATTATACTCTATGGTTGATGCTTTTAAGATGAGCTAGAGGCTTTCCTGACCTATTTGTTGATTTATTTTAGCAACTGAGAAAGTATCAAACTATTGAAGTTGGATCCTGTTAATCTTTGCTTCTTTTCTATCTTTTTCTCCTCATAATTCTTTTTCTCAAAGCTGAAAAGAGCGCTACCAAATGTGCATATAACAGGCGAGTGTTTTAAATTGGATGTGAATCACAGTTTGAAAACTGATTGTGTTTCATGGCATTGGCATAATGAAGAACTGTTTTTAAAAAACATTTATCTGACTTGCTTGAAAGATCCTATATCATATTAATATGAAAGTTTTGAGGTCTAAGTTTTTCTTTCTTTATAAATAAGAGTTTATGCACCTCATAAATTGTATGCCATGTTGCTTCTGGGAGAAGTATACTTATATACGTGTAAGTAAATTCTAATTTTTCCAAGAAATAATTAGTTAAATGTGAGGACATATGTTATTTTTAAGTTTGACCATCCTGATCAGAGGGAAAATGTGTTCTAAACTTTGTCTTTTGCTTATATTCCCTCTGCTCACTTTTTGGGAAAAATTTTGTAACCAGGAACATAAACAAGTTTTGAAATTTACACTTAAAATAGAATATTCAGGAATAGAAGTGCTAATAGGAAGCAGATGGTGATGTCCCATAAAAAATAAAAATACCTTTGTAGATATAATAGAATAAAAAAATCATGAATTTTAAAGAGCTACTGATTTGAATTAAAATAGAAGTTCTACTACAGTTTCGTTTCTCTGCCCTATCAGTAATTGTGTAAATATTGATCAGGAGTTTTAGTGGTCCTGGCATTATTAAAATTTTTGTTGCATTAATTAAGCACTAGGATCCCCAGTGGAGCAGTGGTTAAGCGCTTAGCTGCTACTGGAAAGGTCAGCAGTTCATACCCGCCAGCTGCTCCACTGGAGAAAGAAGTGTCAGTCTGCTTCCATAAAGATTTATAGCTTTGGAAACCCTATGGGGCAGTTCTACTTTATCCTGTAGGGTCACTATGAGTCGGAATTGACTCGACAGCAATGAGAATTAAGCACTAAAAATTACAGTTTGTTCTGTAATACTTATTCATTCATTCATTTAATCAGCAGACATTTATCGGTCATTTTTTTTTAGTTACCTATTGTTGTGTAACAAATTACTGTCCCCTTCCCCTACAAACATAGCAGCTTAACAACAAACATTTATTATCTCACCCAATTTCTGAGGGTTAGGAATCGCAGAGAATTTTAGCTGGGTAGTTTTGGCTTACATATCTCATAAGGTTGCAGTCTGTATGTCAGCTGGGGCTGTGGTCATCTGAAGACTTGACTGGGCCCTCGCATCATACTCGCAAGGCTCTACTTCCCAGCATACTTGTGAGGCTGTTGGCAGGAGACTTTGGTTCCACATTACGTGGGCCTCTTTATGACGTAGCAATTAACTTCTCCCGGAGTAAATGATCCAAAAGAAAGAGTGTACCCAAAACAAAAGCCACAATGCCTTTTATAACATAATGTTGGAACTGGCATATCATCACTTCTGTCATATTTTATTGGACACAAAGACCAATCCTTCACAATGTGAGGTGTGAAGACCAGGAGTGGTGGGTATCAGTGGGAGCCATCTTAGAGGCTGGGTTCTACATCCACTATGTGCTCTGCATGATTCTAGGCACTAGACGCACACGCCCATGCTTAAGATTTTTGGTGTCAGATTATAAATTCAGGTTCAGATGACTTTTTCTTATGCTGTTAATACAGCAGTATTACTCAATTAAAAATAAATGTCTTTATGAAATTTCATATATAAAGGAATACTTCAGGCATAATTTAGGATATATATGCTTAGATAATAATTTAGGACAAAAAACCTAGTTTTTTTGTGTTCCTATTCTAAAACTCTAAGCCAAGCAAGTCAAAATTATCAAGAGACTCACTGCACCATGGAAGAAGCAATTTCCACTGGTTGCACTTTATTTCTTAGTCTTTGAGAGCCAACTTACAAAGTAGCTTCTTTCTATCAATCCCAGCTTCAACTGTTTTATGGCTTGGGATCCTGTTAAATTTATATAGCTGATTGATGAATTCATACACACAAAAATATAAATTTTTGCTAGAATTTCAGATTTCAGATAAAGGTAATAGTAATTCGAATTTTAGTTGGCACCTTTTGGTTGAATGCTTATTTCATGTTTAGATACCCTCTTTTATCTTTTCTTAGAATAAACCAATGAAAACGAAGTGGTCAAACTTGTTTGTTTTCATTATTTTTTATTTCAAACCTAATCCATGTGTCTATGAAGTTCCCCCTTCCTTAAAATATGATTCTGAGCAATAGGGTTCATGCAAATAAGCTTCTAATTTTTTTTTCTGTTTTATAGCTGTTTTCATTTTCAAAAACACTGATTAAACATCTATTATGAGTAAGACACCATATAGTAGTTAATACCATTTTAGCTTCATGCAACAGAAATCCACTTGCAACTATCTAAGAAAAATGGTGAAATTTATTATAGAGACACTGGGGAATCTCATGGAATACAGAGAAGAGTTGTGCATCCTTGCCTCTGGCACGAGTCACTTTTTCTTTCTTTGATTTATGGTTTTTCTCAAAATGTATGTTTCTTTATTTCTTTCTCCTTGAAAACTAGCTTTCTCTTTTTTTTCCAGTCTAAACTTTGGAAAAGGTCCCCATATAGCTTCTGCATTTTATAGATCACATATTCAGCCATAAAGGTAAAGACTGATTTAACTCTCATAGCTCTAGTTCTAAATTCACAGGGAAAGGATGCCTTAACCCCATTTGGTTGAGTCTTTCTCTATCTTAGGGGAAAATACTTCAGTCTTTTGCCATTAATTTTATGTTATCTGTAGGTTTTTAGTAGATGTAGTATAGCATGTTGAGGAAGTTTCTTTTCATTCCTGCTGTGCTGAGAGCATATATTTGTAATAGACATTGGATTTTTATCAAATGTTTGTGTAAGTCTGGCAAATTACACTGATTTTAAAATGTAAACCAAACCTACATTTCTGGGATAAACTGAATTTGGATATAAGGTATTACCCTTTGTATATACTGTTGGTTTCAATTTGTTAAAATGTTATTTATAATTTCTGAATATGTTTATGTGGGATATTGGCCTATAGTTTTCTCTTTTTGTAAAGTCTTTGTCTGACTTTTGTTCCAGGGTAATTCTGGCCTTAAAGAATGAATTAAGAAGTACTCCCTCTTCAATTTTCTGGAGAGATTGTGTAAAATAGGTATTATTTATTCCTTAAATATTTGGTAGACTTCACCAGTGAAACTATCTCTTCCTTGGGTTTTCTTGGTGAAAAGGTTTTAAACTACAAATTCAATTTATTTAGTGAGCAAAAGTTATTCTGCTTATCTCTTTCTTTTTAACTTAGTTTCAATATTTTTACTTTTTTAATAAATTTATCCATTTTACCTAAGTTGTCAATTTTATTGTTATAAAGTTATTCATAATTTTCCTTTATCATTATTTTAATATTTGTAGAAATTATGGTAATATCACCTCTTTCCTTCCTAATATTGGTAACTTCTGTCTTCTCTCTTTTTTTCTGATCAGTCTCAGTAGAGGTTTATCAATTTTATTAATCTTTTCAATGTACTGGCTGTTGGTTTTCTTGATTTTTCTTAATTGTTTTTCCATCTTCTATTTTATTGATTTTCACTCTGATCTTTACTATTTCCTTCCTCGTACTTACTTTTCTCTTGTTTTTCTAGTTCTTAAACCAAAAGCTGAAACCACTGGTTTGAGACCATTCTTTGTTGCTAATATAGGAATGTAATACTATGCATTTCTCCGTAAGTAATGATTTAACTGTATTCTACAAGTTATGTGTCAACCTGGGTAGGTCACAGTTCCCAGTTATTCAAACACTGATCTAGGTGTTGCTGTGAAGGAATTTTGTAGATGTAGTTACATTCCAAATCAGTTGACTTTAGGGAGATTAGCCTAGATTATCTGGATGAGCCTGACTCAAACAGGTATAAGGCCTTAAAAGCAAGATGAAGCTTCCTAGAAAAGAAAAGAACGTTTGTCTGTGGAAAATAACTTCAGCTGATGCCCAGGGGTTCTCATCCTGATCATGATCTTGCATTCTTTAGTGTCTACCCAATTGATTTTGGAGTTGCTTAACCAACTCCTATAATCATGTAAGGTAATTTTTGAAATAAATCATATACTGGTTATGCTTCTCTGGTTGACCCCTGTCTGCTACAACAGCATATAATTGGGTTTTGGTTTTTTATCAATCTGACAATCTTTGCCTTTTAATTGGGGTATTTAGACCATTTATATTAAATATGGTTATCAATATGGTATGGTTTAAATTTTTTATCTTGTAATTTGTTCTTTGTTCCTTTTTCCTCCTTCTTTTAGATTATTTGAATATTTTTATTTTTCCAATTTATATCCCCTACTGACTTATTGTAGTTATGTTTTGTTATTTCAGTTGTTGCTTTAGGGTTTATAGTATGTACCTTTAACTTATTACAGACTACCTTCAGGTGATATTATACTACTTCATGCATAGTATAAGAACCTCATAGTATACTTCTGTGTTTCTTCACTCCCAATTTTTCTGCTATTGTCATAAATTTTACTTTTACAACTTCACACTACATTAGTTTTATTTTTGTTTAAAAAGTTACCTTTTAAAGAAATGTAAACAATAAGAAAAATATTTTATGTATTTTCCCATTAGTTATGTTTCCAGTTTTCTTCTTTTCTTTATGTAGCTCTGTTCTTCTATCTGGTATAATTTTCCTTCTCTCTGATAAATTCTTTCAGCTTTATATGTTTTAAAAACTTGTTACTTTGCCTTTAATTTTAAAAGATATTTTTGCTGTCTATAGATCCAGGGGTGGTAGTGGTTTAGTGGTAGAATTCCCACATTCCATGGGTTCAGTTCCTGGCCAATTTACCTCCAGTGCAGCCATAAGCCATGGAGGCTTGCATGTTCCTATGATACTAAACAGATTTCAGCAGAGGTTTCAGACTAAGACAGACTAGGAAGAAAGGCCTGGCAATCTACTGCTGAAAAATCAGCCAGTGAAAGCCCTATGGATCACAATAGTCTGATCCTCCTGTGCATGGGGGTTGCAATGAGTCAAGGGCTGACTTGATGGCAGTTAACAACAACAACATAGATCCAGTTGAATGTTTTTTTCTGTCTGCACTTTAAGAATATTCCTCTACTGTCTTCTCACTGGCATTGTTTCTGATAAGACATCTGCTATCATCCTTACCTTTGTTCCTTTGTATATGACGTATATAGTTACTTTTAAGATTCTCTCTTTTGCATTGATTTTAAGCAATTTGATTATGATGTGTTCGGTGTAGTTTTCTTGTATTTGGATTTCAATGAGCTTCTTGGATCTGCGGTATTATAGTTTTTATCAAACTTGCAAAAATTTCAGATGCTATTTCTTCATTTTTCGTCGCCTTCTCTCTTTCATGTACTCCAGTTACAAGTATATTAGACTCTTAGAGTTGTGCCTCAGCTAACTGTTCCTCTTTACATTTTTAAATTCTCTCTCTTTTCATTTTGTGTAGTTCTCTTGCTATTTTCAAATTCATTGATCTTTTCTTCTGCAATGTCTGATCAGCTGTTAATTCCATTCAGTGTGTTTGTTAGCTCACACATTCTAGCAATCAACTGTAGAAACTGATTTGGGTCTTTATGAGTTGGAATTGACTCGACAGCAAAGGGCGGGTTTGGTTTTATACCTACCTACCTACCTACCTATCTATCTATCTATCATCTATCTTCCATACTTCTATTTAACTTTGCAAAAATATAAGATATGATTTTAATAACCTTTAACGTCCTTGTCTGATAAGACTAATATTTCTGTCAGTTCTAGGTCTGTTTCAATTAATTAATATTTTTCCTCATTATGGGCAGTATTTTTCTGTTTCTTTGAATACTTGGTAATTTTTTATTGGATGTTAAACATTTCAAATATTATCTTTTTGGACGCTGGATATTTTTGTGTTCCTGTAAATATTGTTGAGCTTTTATCTGGGTTATAGTTACTTGGAAACAGTTTGATTTTTTTGCAACTTACTTTTGAGTTTTTTTTTTTTTTCTTTAAGTGGGACTGCAGCAATGCTCAGTCTAGGGCTAATTATTGCCCACCACTGGAGCAAAAACCCTTCTGTACTCTGCACGATGGCCCATGAATCTTGACATTTTTTTGGTCTGGTTTGTAGGAATAGGCACTATTCCCAGACCTGTCTAAGTGTCGGACACTGTTACCTCTTATCGTTTGTGGTGATTCTTTTCGTGGCCTCAGGAAGTTCATTCACCTGCATGTATTTTTGAGTACTCAGTTGAATACTTGAAGAGGCTCTCTGCATATCTCCGGTGTTTTTCCTGTTTTCTGCTCTCTTCTCCCTAGTACTCTGTCCTATAAACCCTAAAAGTTTTGGTCTTTCATGTCCACAACTCAATGAGTAGTTCATGTTCCAGCTGGGTTACTTGTCCTTACACTATGGCTTGTAAACTCTCAGCAGTATGTTGGGGCAACTGTAGTGTTCAAACATTTTGCTTCCTGTCTGTTGGGGATCAATGTCCTTTCTTGCCTGATATCCAGTGTCTTGAAAACTATCATTTCATGTATTCTGTCTTTTTTTTGTTTGTTTTTAGTTCTTTCAAGTTGGGGGACTAATGTAGTTCTTAGTACTTCAGCTGGACTGGAAGCAGAAGTTTTAAACAAATTAGAAAAAAATTTTTTTTTCTGAATGATTTTAATGTACTACTGGGTTTAGAATCACTGGTTTGTGTAACATAATCCTACAAATACCTCAGTGGTCATCTTTGTAGGGAAAGGTTGAAGCCCAACCAAGAGAATGAAACCTATCAGTGTGGCATTCATTTCTAGTAAATAATAAGATAGTTTGAAACTATACATATCCCGAGTACTTGTTGCTGGAAGTGGATTTCTTCTTGGTAGATGAAGAAAGGACTACCAATGTAATTATTTCTCTCCTGCCCCTCATAAGATGAAGGAGATATCATTATTATTCTGATGAATATACTTTTAGCAGAGAAGAAAACTAAGACTGGGAAAGTGATGGAATTCTGCTTCTGTTCCCTTGAGATTCCCTCTGACTATCACTACCACCCCTACATCCCATCTCCATAGTCATTCTGCTTTCTATTTAAAACTCCACTTCATAATGAATAAACAGCAATGTTTCCCTGATTTGCCTTACTTACTTTTGGCAAAGGCTAACATTTTTACAAATGCTGTAAAACAGAGAAAAACTTATATAAGGCAAGCAACTTAAAAAATCCATTTCTAATCATAAATTTCTATTCATAAACATAAGCAAATATTTTTATTCCACAGACACTTATCTTGTTTGTCTTTTTTTATTTCTTTCAGCTTCAAGTTCCTTTTAAATAGGAATAGTATTTAAATCAGTGTGGCAGATGCTATATATCAGTGGCACAAAAGCCTTTCCCACTTTTCTTCTCCCTTTGATGTCCTTCAGTATAGAATCTGTAGAGCTGAAAACCTTTCAGATTTTCTTATAGCTAAGGATGGTTATGTGGCCCAGTTTCAAGCAATGAAATTGTAAGTAGAAGCGCTGGGTAGGACTTGTGGGACAAACTTGGCTTGTGTGCCATATTGGCCTTGCTCTTTCCCTTCTTCAAGTGTGAAACAGTGATGTGGTGGTTAGAAATGTAGCAGCCATCAAATGATCATGAGTAAAACTAATAATGGCAGGTCAAGAAAATAAATGTGGTCGTGCAGCTGTATCACCCTATAATGTTGATTACCAAACTTTTGTTTTTCTTTAACCCAACCATTATGAGTTGATTCCAACTCATAAGGACCCTATAGTACATAGTAGAACTGCCCCATAGGGTTTCCAAGGAGCGACTGGTGGATTCCAACTGCTGACCTTTTGGTCAGCAGCTGAGCTCTTAACCATTATACCACCAGGGCTTTTTTTTTTTTTTTTTAACATGAGCCAAAATAAACCCCTAAAGTAAAAGTCATTATTCAGGAGGCTTTCTAACCCTACTAGCCTAACATTATCTTAATTGATATAATTTCTCTGTATAACTAAATCAAGAGGTCATGTAAGAATGTCTCTGTGGAACCATGCGCTATCTTCCCCCATTTCAGTCCAAGTTATTGTTACTTTTCTTCAGCTATTGGACCAGAGTGTTATGATTGACAGGCAAGACCCTCCTTCTTCACAATAGGGAGTGATAATGAGAATGTCATTCTCTTTGCAGGAAAATGAGAGTAAATAAAATATTTTGTTAGTTTTATACATTTCAGTATTTTGTGTATTTTATTCAGTATACTCCAAATTTTATATTAATCAAAGTTGTTAAAGACTAATTAGAGCTTCTGTTAAAAATTTCCATATGAATATGTATTTTCCATATCAGTATGTCAGTACCAATAACAAAAATGTTCTATTTCATTATGCATAATACTTTCACAAGTTTTATGCTTCATTATTGCTGTGAATATATTACATGAAAATTTCAAAGAGAATTAGTCTCAATACTACCTGGATAAAAGCATCATGGAAAATAAAACTATCCAGATGATTGCATATTGCTGTCTAAATTAGGTGTCAATGGATTTCACTTCACATAGAGAAAAGTGTTTATTTTTTAAAATCTCTGTAAAGCCATTAATTCTAAGCTCCTGAAAAATAGCATAAATTGAATCAAAATACTGTAACTTTTATTTTTTCTTCACTAAAGTGATGTTGTTGTTAGGTGCTATCGAGTTGGTTCCGACTCATAGTGACCCTATGGGACAGAATAGAACTGCCCCATAGGGTTTCCAAGGAGCGACTGGTGGATAGGAACTGCCAACCTTTTGGTTAACAACCGAGCTTTTAACCACTATGCCACCAGGATTCCTTGCTAAAGTTACAGGGTCATCAATATCCACAAGTATTTAAGTATCAATGTTGCCTGAAACTTTAGTTCTTTTGCATAAGTTCACATTGATATTCATACTCTACAGAACGAATAACCACTAATTCAGCTTATACTTAATCATCTGTAGTGACTCATACATTAGTGACCCATTCCAAAATCAAAATTTTAGAATTTTAAGCTCTTCTTAAATGAGCTCTCTTCTTCCTATCTTGCAAAAGAAGTTGTTGAAGAGGATTGCAAGAAGGAACTAACTAAAATATAATTTTTTTAAGTCTTACTTGTATTTTGAATAAGTTTAAAACGGTAAGAAATGTTGCTTTCAGGGAAACATGAATTTCTAAGGTAGCTGATTTGAATTAGTCACTTTTAAGAAGAAGGATGTGACGTTATAATGCAAATTTATCAGTTCTAGTCCTGATCTTGCCCTTGCATTCTATTAACATCTTACTTCTGGCTACTGAATTTATTCACTACCATCCCTTAAAATTAAACATGTCTCAAACAGAAATTGTTTTACTCCTAGCTCCTCTACCAGGTTTCTTTGATTTGGTTAAATTATATTATTATTTCCTTTTTCGCTCAAGTTTAACATTTTTAAGTTAATTTTACACTATCCAATTCCTCTGCTTCCACATCCACTAAGTCTTCAAATTCCATGCTGACTGTAACTACTGCATGAAATATCCTTCCTCCCCCTCTTCCCCATCCACGTTACTGCTATTCTTCAGGCCCAGCTGAGGTCTTCCTCCTTCCTAAAGACTAGAATCTGAACATTCCAGCACAAAGAATCATTCCTTCCCCTGATCTTTTGAGTACATATTGAATTTTTCCTTGATTTGACATTTAATTTAAACGCTTTGTCATATATTTTAAAGCCTATTATAACAACATACTTAGTGGAACTTTTCCCGTTATTTTTGAGCTGGTGGCTAGGACCAAAGCTGAAGCCAAAGAGGTATGAAGAACACCACATTTTGAAGAAATCTACAAATAATTCAGGCCAGGCATTTTCAGGCCTACAAAGAGGCACAATATCTACAGTCAATATTAATTTATATTTAACCTTTCTGGGGTTCTTTATTCCTTTAAGCATTCTGTATTTCTATCTGGAATCTTTTTTTTTTTTTTTGGTGGTCCACCTGAAGAGTAGAACTTATATCCCATAAATTTTTGTTTTTCTAAAATCATATTTATTTTTCCCTCATTTTCAAAATATATTCTTGCTGGATATAGAATTCTAGCTTGGCAAATATTTCAGCAACTTAGTATTTCTTCATTTTCTGGCTTTCATCATTTGTTTTGAGAAGTCAGCTGTCAGTCTTACCTCCTGTAAAGGAAATGATCTTTTTTCTCCCTACTTAAGATTTTCTTGTTGTTTTTGGTTTTCAGTTGTTTTGCTATCATATACTAGGTATGATTTTCTTTGTATTTATGTTCCTTGGGCTTTACTGATCTCTTTCAATCTGTGGGTTTGTGGTTTTTACCGGTTTTAGAAAATTGTCCACTATTGTCTTTTCAAATATTACTTCTGCCTTGTTAGTCCTGTCTTCTTTCTTTCTAGGACTCCAACTACATATGTGTTAACCTTTTGAGTATGCCCTATATTTCTCTTACATGTTATGTATTTTTTCTATTTTTTTCTCTTTGCTTCATTATAATGGTTTATATTGTCCTGTCTTCTGGTTGACAATCATGTGTTCTGCTGTTAAACATACCAAGTTCTTACTTTCAGGTCATTTGTTTTTCAGTTTTAGGATAGTCAATTGATTCTTATTTTAGATGCCAAATTTTAGTTGAAATTGTCAAAAATTTTATCTATATTTCCATTGTTTCACTATTCTCTTTAACACATTAATGTATCATCTTAAAATTTTTGTCTATTAACACAAATATCTGGATTACTTTTTGGCTTGCTTCTATTATTCATTTTAATGTAGTCCTATGGCCCTTCCTCTTAAGTATGGCCAGTTTCTGTTTTTGTCTTTTGTATGCTGACCATCCTGTGTAAAATTACCGTAGGAACTCCTGATGATGGTATCTTCCACCAGAGTTCTCCCCTTTTAAGGGTAGTTGATGGGACAAGAGGATGAGTTAGGGATTGAGATGGGTTAGGGATGTGTTGCAATTTTAATAAGATTCATCCTACCTTTGGTTTGTACCTGTTCCTATCTTGTAAACTTCATGGGTTGTTGATTGTGAGCCCGTTAAGTTTTTGTCTCTTCATCTCTGAAAAGTTGTGGATATTCAGGTTTTCCCATCAGGGTTTTTCAACTTATCTCTTTAACCTCTGCTTCATACAGCTTCAAATTTTTCCAAATATGCTGACAGGGAGAATGATCAAGCGTCTGAGGCAAGCCTCTTCTAGCTAGTAGGTTTCGATTTAGAAGTATTTTGGGGCTGTGGGGAATTTTAATCTACCTTTTAGACACTTTTGGCAGAGTTTGCCAGCCTCCTTTAAAGCTCAGATTCACAAATGTCCTTTGTGTGTGTGTTGAGGGGCAGGAGGGCTGACCATGTAGTTGAGGCCCCTCAATTTTCCCATTTGTCACTTCATTTCCAGTGAATTCTTTGCTGACTTAACAACTGAAGCCTTCTGCATGAAGAAACTAAGATCCTCAGACTTTGCCTAGAATAGGAAATGCCTTCAGGGAAAAACTACAGCTGGCAATTATTAGCTCACTTCAGATTACAGTTCTAACAATTATGGAATTTTATTACATCTAGTCTTTGTTTCTGTAGCCTCTGATATGTTTAAAATATGGTTCTTATAAACTTTCTGGCTTTTTCTAATGATTGTTGCAGAAGTATTGGCCAGCTGGAAACAGCTACATCCTATCTGGATGCAGAAGTTCCTGAGAATATTATTATTTCCTCAAATTTAAATGACAGCTTGACTTGATAGAAGATTCTAACTTAGAAGTTATTTTAATATTGAAAAAATATTTTATCATATTGATATACTCAATTTGTTTTTATTGGAAAGTCAAACGTTAGCCTTATTTTTTATTGTTGGTTATCTGTTTTTTTTCCCCTTCCAGAAACGTTCAGAATGGCATCGTTGACATTTTTAAATTTCCCACTCTCATTCATGTTCATATGTAATATTTCCATTCTCTTTCCTTGTTGGCACATAGGAAATTTTTTATCTTTAATTCTATAAAATTACCTCCATTTCTTTACTTTTTTCCTTCTCTCTTTTATCTCCTATTATCCAGATATTGTCATTTCCAATTCTACAATCCATGTTTCTTAGCACCCCACTTTTTTTTTTCTTTTAACATTTCCTATCTCCCTGTAGGGGAATAACTCCATCATGGTGCTGTAATAGATAGGCTATGTAGGCAAGGGTTAAACTACAGCTGGTCTGAGTCTTGACAGAGTAATAAACTATCTGAATCTAAAAAGGGCTTGTTGTTTCTTTACCAGCAGAATCTGTCAGGCTTTATCTTTGCTTTGACACTCCTGCTTCCTCCAGAGTAGTATCTCAATATGATTATCCAGCTGATTTATGTATTTTTTGTCTGTACTCATCATATTGTTTGTCCCATCTATAATGTTCTTTTCTTTTCAAACTATTATTTTCATACCTAAGAAGTCTTGATTTTTAGTAATCTCTTATTCTTTTCATATGCTAATATCTTTATCTCCTTATGTATACTTACGGTCTGTCTCTTCTAATAATTCTGTTCCATATAGTATATATATTTTTAATTTTGTTGTTTTACTTTTGAGGTTTTGTACTCCTCAGTTGTTCAGTTATTTTGCCTATGAGCTCATGTTTCCCTGGGGCTATCTGCTACTATTTGTAGTAATGTGAACTGTGAAAGGGCCAAAGGCCAGGCTTTAGTTGTATCCGTGCTAGTGAGTTAAAGGAGACTGAGAGGGTGAGCCCTAGAATAGATGGTTCTGAATTCCCAACACTACTGTTAATGACTCTTTAAGATTTGGAGGTAAGGTACTCAGAGGGCTTGAAAAATGAATTGGAGAAAGGTATCGATTTAAGGTCTGTTCCTGGCTCTCCCTTGCATTACTTTGAGATAATCACCACCTAAATCATCACCGTAGGCATTACTAGCAACAGCTCATAATGCTGGTGGAGGTATTTGCTCCACACTTTATCATATAATTCCTCTGTTCAGGGTTTTACCTTTAAATCCTTAGGTATTTGTCAGTACTTGAAGGAAGTGTTTATAATTCACCAGCTCTGGAAGTTTGAAGTGTAAACAATGGGTGAGTGAATACCTGAGGGCAGGTGGTGGGACTTCTAAGCTCATCAGAACTCTTGTTTTGCCCTGATTGTATCTCTGTGTAAGTATACCTCCAACAGCATTATGGGCTGTTACTAGAAATGCCTTTGGTGATGTTTTAGGTAGTGATTACCTCAAAGTAATACAAGAAGGAGACTGGAAAAGAACTTAAATTACTTTTCTCCAACCTATTTTTCAACCCCTCTGAGTACCTTAACTTCAAAGCTGCAGCCAACAACTGCCCTCCATCCCTTCTCGCCACAAAGCTGTTCATGAAGCTGTCCTTCTCCACAGGTGTCTTTCTGTCTTTCTAGTTCCTTGAATTTATGTTTTCTTCTCATGGCCATAGTTTCTGCAAGCTTGATTTTGGGAAGGAAGCCAGCCATCCACGCTAGTTTGCCATTTTGCCAAAAACATATATTACAGAATTTTATAACTCAATGAGATCTTAAAGATATCTATACTTTTTTTTTCCCCCTCCACAGATTAGTTCAGAGTCATTACACTGTGTAGGTAAATGAGTTGTCCAAGCCCATACAGTCAGTTAATAGTAGACAGGGGTGAATTATCTAATAGGCAAGGTAAACATGGTGCTTACTTTGCTTACCAGATCATCTGTAGTGAACAGTTCCACATTTTTCACCACATCAAAGATTCTGCTTCTAGGTATGACTGGCACCTGTCTCTCTTCCAATCCCACAGTACCTTCCTACAGAATCAAAGCGTCTCTTAAAATTTACAGTCCCTGACAGGGGCAGATTACCCAGTGAGCAAGGTGTGTAAACCCATGTGAAGATGTGCACAATGGATTAATAAGTAAGCATAAGTAAGCCCATGCTTTCCTTGCTTACTGGGTAATCAGCTCCTGAAAGTAGAGCAGAAAATATAATCCAGCTCGCTAGTTTATTATACCATAGTTTTCCCATTAAACATTGCTGTATTGTAGATTGAGTATGGGCAAACTCTTCTTGACCTTCTTTCACTAAATGACCATTTCTGGGATCTGGTTGAGATCCAGGCTTCTAGAAGCCTCCACTCTGAGGACAACCAAATCTATAAAGAATTAACTTAGACTACTAGAATTAGTATGGTTGGAAGAGATAGCTTAGGGTCATCTTAGAGAAGTGCAATAAAATTATTATAATTAATTTGGACATTTTCTTCTACTCTTATTTCTACCATGAACACTTTTACATATTTCAGTGTAAGTTTTGTGACTGACTTTGAAATGCTTTAAATTGCATATTTTAAATGTCAGTACTTATCTGCAACAGTAGAAATTTGGGATAGCAAAATCATGTTCCTTTGGATTGCCCTGATGCACACTTGACACTTACATAGTCCGCTTACAATTTATTATGTTCAGACTGGAACATCAATGTTTTGGGAACAGATGGGACATCTGACTAATATTTTGCAAAACAGCCAGATGTGATTCTATTGACATGCCAGCTGGAAGCTCTACACACTTAGATGAATTTAGAAAATAATATGCATGTTAGCAAGAAGGGTCAATTTAATATTTAAAACCTAATTTGTATGATTTCTGTGGAATTCTTTAAAAATAGAAAGTCACAGAAATCCAGTTGAGTGGCATGAGGGTAAATTTTGGCTGTAAAAAATGTATCCCTTGCTATACTAAGTGTTGTTCAGTTCTTTTTGGTCATGGGACATTTTTATTCTCATGAGTTTGTTTAGGTGCTTTTTAGTGATTCACCTCTCTTTAAGTGCTGGAGTTTAATGTGTTCAGGCTTGAAGAAATAAGAAGTATAGGCTAAACATTTGGATAGGCAACAGAAAAGTACATTTTTCAGATATCTTTACATTGTTCGAACACATCCATGGATATCAATACTACAAGAATGAGCTCAGCTATTGCCAAAGACCTAACTGCTATCCGAGGTTAAGGCAGAGGGAGAAGAGCTAGAAGTCAGATGGATCACCTCTGAAACCTTGGTTCTCACACTTCTTAGCTGTAGATCTTGAGTAATTTATCCTGGGTTTTATTTTTGTCATCTCTAAAATGGGAATAATACTACCTCATGGCATTGTTATAGGGATGAAATATGTGTGTAAAATACCTAGCATAATAGCTAGCCATAAAAAATAATAAATGCATGTAATAATAAGTAAAGTATCTAGTAAGGCCTGGCGTGTAGTAGGTACTCATAAAATGTTCTTCTTTATTTCTATTTTTTTGAGTTGGGAATTTCATTCATTTTCTTTCAGTTTTTCATTTTTATTGATATAAGGATTTAAGGTTAAGAATTTCTCTCTGATCACTGGTATGAAGTATTTACATTGTCATTATATTTTAGAAATGCTATAATTTAAGTATGGATTTCTATTTTCACCCAAGAATTATTTGGAGCCCTGGTGGTGCAATGGTTAAGTGTTTGGCTGTTAACCAAAAGGTTGGCAGTTCAAATCCATCAGCCACTCCTTGGAAACCCTATGGGGGCAGTTCTACTCTATCCTATAGGGTTGCTATGTAAAGGTTTTGATATTTCCAGATGGAAAAATCTTTTTTGTTTCTTTGCTTTTGTTATTCATTTCTGATTTTGTTGCATTTTGATCGAGAATGTTTGGGTTATTTCTATGTTATCAAACTTTTTTGAGGTTTTACTTATAACCTAGTATATGGTTAATTTTAGTGAATGTTTCGAATGCTCTTCAGAAGAAGATATATTCTTTATTATGTGTATGTGAATGAGAATTGATTTTTTTTCTGTAAGCCAAAAATTACAGCAGGAACTGTTGCATCAACCTAGGCTCTCTGAATTCTATGTGAATGATTATATTTATGCAGGTGGTGGTACTTTATCACTAAAGATAAGGTGGGTATGGATGTTATGACAGGTAGCAGAATTAAAGCAGTACTCAGAATATTCTGAACTGCGGAGATCTTTAGCATTGGCTAATTGAGAATGATGTTCTTAGAACTGAAATAGGTGGGCATTATTCTACAGCCTTTGTTGCTCTGGTAAATGGAAAAGCCCTAAGACTGCTGAATAGAAGCTAGAATCACTAAAATAGAGAGTCAAAGTCCCTCATCCAATTCCCAGACTTGAAGCAATTTACAGACCTAAAGCCCATTAATGGATAGGAGACTGACTCCCCTCTGAGGAAGGTTTCATTATGCTTCCAAAAAATGTGTACTGTTAACCTTCTTCCCAGCCTTCCCAAAGTGATCTGTCACCATTTACTAGGTGGCTATGTATTAGAAAAGGGGAAATAATCAGACTGTTTGGTGTTTACTGGACAATGGCTTTGTACTAACACAAATTCCTAGAGATAGAAAACAACACTGTGGTCTATCACAGAGAGTAGAGGCTTACGAAGGATAGGTGCTCAATGGAGTTTTGTTTCAGGTCCATCTCCCAATGGACCCAGTGTGTCCCTGAAACCACCCTGTGGTTATTTCCACAGTTCCAGCAGGCTTAATTGGAATTGATATACTCAGCAATTAACACTTGGAGAGAGGGCTATTATGGTAGGAAAAGCCAAGTAGAAATCTGAGTTACCTGTACCTTCCCAAATAGTAAAATTTAAGCAATACTACATTCCTGAAGGGATTGCAAAAATTAGTGCCATCATCCAGGACTAGAAAGATGCAGAGATGGTGATTCCTACCCCTTTTCACTTATCTTGCCTATTTTGCCTATTCAGAAGACAAATAGAGCTTGTGAACAGTAGATTTATCATAAGCTTAATAAGGTGATGAATCCAATTGCAGTTGCTGTTCCAGACATGGGTTGTTGTTGTTGTTTTTTTTTGGTTTTGTGTTTTGCTAGAGAAAATCAACATATCCCTTGGCACTTTGTATGCAACTATTGATCTGGGAAGTGCTTCTTTCTCTATACCTGTTTGTAAAGATTATCAGAAGCTGTTTGTTTTCAGCTGGCAGACTAACATTACACCTTCACTGTCCTACCTCAGGGCATTATCTGCTTTCTTGCATTATGTCATAATGTGATCTGCAGGGAACTTGAGTGATTCCCTTTTCCATAGGACACCCCAGTGGTCTATTGCATTGATGATATCATATGACCAGGAACTAGTAACTACTCTGGATATGTTGGTAAATCACATGCATGCCAGAGAGTAGAAAATAAATCCCACAAAATTTCAGAGGCATGTCACCTCCTGTGATGGTTAAGATTGCCTCTTTCCTGCCCCATGGACTTGAGACGTTACAGCCTCTAAAAACCATGTGAGCCATTTCTTTGATACAAATCTTTCTCTCTCTTTGTCTGTATGTCTATATATATATCTATATCTATCTATCTATCTATATATATATACGCTTTACTGGTTTTGCTTCTCTAGAGAACCCAGCCTAAGACACCTCCATAACATTTCTAAAGATCCAGTGGTCTGGGACATGTTGAGATATTCCTTCCAAGGTGATGTAAACATGCTGCATCAGTCCATTCTACCCCTAAGAAAGAGGCATAATGCCTAGCAGGCATCTTTGGAATTTGAACCAACATAGACCTCATTTGGATTAGCTACTCTGGACTCTTTTACCAAGTGTCTTAAGCTGTGTTCTGTAGAGAAGCAAAATCAGTAAAGTGTCTAAGTATATATATATATATAGAGAGAGATTATATCAAGGAAACAGCTCACGTGATTGTAGAGGCTAGAATATCCCAAGTCCGTGGATCAGGGTAGAGGACTCTCCCAAGTCACACAGCTGCAGAAGCTGGCAAGCCCAAGATTGGTAGGTCAGAGAGCAGGGCTCCCGCTCACAGGCTGTGCAGATTGACGAATCCCAGGTTCAGCAGATAAGCTGACAGCTCCAGTCCCAAGAACGGGAGATGAGACAACAGGAAGCAGCCACAGGATCCAGAGAGAGCAAAAAGCCAGAACGTCTGCTTATATACAGATGTGGGCCACATCCCCAAGGAGACTCCTTTTCATCTGATTGGCTACTGACAGTATATTCAATCATGGGAGTGATTATATTAAAACACTGAGAATCATCACCTAGTCAATTTGACACAGAATCGTAACCATCACAGTCCACCCCGTCAAATTGTCACATGTACACATCTCCTTAAACCATATATAATCTCTGAATAAAGACAATGAGAAAGTCATACTTACGCCTAACATGATACAACTAACACACGTACAATCGAAAATGCACTAGCCCCGTTTACAGCTTGTATTTTACCAGTGAAGGAGACAAAAATATTTGATGCACACATACAAAGTAGAAATACTCATAATTACAAGTCCCCATTTCTGCAACTGGTCACATGGCCATAACTGGTATTTAGAACTACCTTCCTCCACCACCCATTCTGTATTCCCTTTGCTCTCAGTAAGCACCTTGGCTGGTCGTGGTTCTTTGCCTGGTGGGGTGACCCAAACCTTCATTCCTGAAGGGTCTGGGTGATTAGTAGTCTTGTCAGAATTAGGTTGCTGTAGTTTTCCATTGACTTTAATCACAGGGCATGGTAGTACTAAGAGACGCC
>NW_004444132.1:2788990-2798154 GCF_000243295.1 Trichechus manatus latirostris
TGAGAGGATTTCCCTTCACCACTGTCCTTTAGGGAGGTCCCAGAAAGGGGCTGTAGTGCTGCCACAGTCCACTTTCGAGTGACGCCTGCATATCGCGCAGAAGCATCTGTAAACCAGGCACGAGTTTTCTCTTCCTCAGTCAACTGATCATAAGGAGCTCCCCATGAGGCCATAGGTGCAGACTGGGAGATGGAAGGTAATGTGACAGGAGACCATGGACATTTGGGCCACTTCCTCATGCAACTTGCTTGTGCCTTCGGGTCCTGCTCGGGCCCTATCTCGAATATACCACTTCCATTTAATGATGGAGTGCTGCTGTGCACATCCAACTTTATGATTCTGTGGGTCAGATGACACCCAGTTCATGATGGGCAGCTCAGGCCTCATGGTGACTTGGTGTACCATGGTTAAGTGTTCAGTCTCTACTAAGGCCCAGTAACAAACCAAAAGTTGTTTTTCAAAAGGAAGGTAGTTATCTGCAGAGGATGGCAGAGCTTTGCTCCAAAATCCTAAGGGCCTGCGCTGTGATTCACCAATAGGGGCCTGCCAAAGACTCCAAACAGCATCTCTATCTGCCCCTGACACTTCAAGCACCATTGGATCAGCTGGATCATATGGTTCAAGTGGCAGAGTGGCTTGCACAGCAGCCTGAGCCTGTTGCAGAGCCTTCTCTTTTTCTGGTCCCCACTCAAAACTAGCAGCTTTTTGAGTCACTTAATAAATAGGCTGGAGTAGCACACCCAAATGAGGAATATGTTGCCTCTAGAATCCAAAGAGGCCTGCTAGGCATTGTGCCTCCTTTTTAGTTGTGGGAGAAGCAAGATGTGATAACCTATCTTTCACTTTAGAAGGAATGTCTTGACAGGCCTCACACCACTGGTCCCCTAGAAATTTCACTAAAGTGGAAGGTGCCTGAATTTTTGTGGGATTAATCTCCCACCCACTAGCACGCAAATGTTTTACCAATAAGTCCAGAGTCATTGACACTTCTTCCTTACTAGATCCAGTCAGCATAATATCATCAATGTAATGGACCAGTGTGATGTCATGTGGAAGGGAAAGGTGATCAAGGTCCCTGCGGACTAAATTATGACACAGGGCTGGAGAGTTAATATAGCGCTGAGGTAGGCAAGTGAAGGTGTATTGTTGGCCTTGCCAACTAAAGGCAAACTGCTTCTGGTGGTCCTTTGAAACAGGTATGGAGAAGAAGGCATTAGCCAGATCAATAGTTGCATACTAGGTACCAGGAGATGTATTAATTTGCTCAAGCAGTGAAATTACATCTGGAACAGCAGCTGCAATTGGAGTCACCACCTGGTTAAGTTTTCAATAACCTACTGTCATTCACCAAGATCCATCTGTTTTTTGCACAGGCCAAATAGGCGAGTTGAATGGGGATGTGGTGGGAATCACCACCCCTGAATCCTTCAAGTCCTTGATGGTGGCACTAATCTCTGCAATCCCTCCAGGAATGCGGTATTGCTTTTGGTTTACTATTTTCCTAGGTAGGGGCAGTTCTAATGGCTTCCACTTGGCTTTTCCTACCATAATAGCCCTTACTCTATTTGTCAGGGATCCAATGTGGGGGTTCTGCCAGATGCTAAGTATATCTTTTCCAATTATGTGCTCTGGAACTGGGGAAATCACTACCGGATGGGTTCGGGAACCCACTGGACCTACTGTGAGACGGACATGAGCCAAGACTCCATTAATAACTTGACCTCCATATGCCCCCACTCTGACTGGTGGGCCACAGGGATGTTTTGGGTCTGCTGGAATTAGTGTCAGCTCAGAGCCAGTATCCAGTAATCCCTGAAAAGTCCGATTATTTCCTTTTCCCCAATGAACAGTTACTCTTGTAAAAGGCTGTAGATCCCTTTGGGGAAGGCTGGGAGAAAGATTAACAGTAAAAATTTTTGGCAGTGTATTGGAGTCCTTCCTCAAGGGGACCTGGCCTCCCCTTCATTCAAGGGGTTGTGGGTTTTTAAACTTGCTCAAATCTGGGAATCGGTTGAGGGACCGTGACACTCTATTCTGGCCATTCAAGTTAGACTGCTGTTCACCTGACCTAGAATTCATCTGTTTGTATAGATCAAGTAAATATTTAGTAGATTTCCTGTCTATTTCACTCCTAGGGACACCATGACTAAGTAGCCAATGCCGTAAGTCCATAGGAGTCAGACTATTCTGATTACTGCTTTGACTCCTTTGTCCATTACTGTAACCACGCCCACCTTGTCTTTGTCAATTGAGTGCAGCCACTTGGCCCCTACTACCATGGGGTCCAACCAGCCCCATTGTAGTTAGGTGTCTTAATTCAGTTAGGGCAGTTCCCACTGTTAAATCTGACTTACATAAAATAGCAATCACAGCAGTCTTCAAGGATGCTGGAGCTCCCTTCACAAATTTGTTCCTCACAGTTGTGGTAAAAGGTGTGTCCTCTGGACACTCCATGTGTGGGTCTGTGGGTCTAACTTGATGAATCCACTCTAGCATGCCAATTTCCCCAAGCCTTTAGATACCTTCTTCTACAGTATACCAAGGCAGGGCTGGTACTTCAACCTGACTTAGTGTTGGCCACCTCATAATCCATGCTTCAGCAACCCAACCAAATAAACTATTAGATCCTTTCCTAACTTCTCTAGCTGAAACATTGAAGGAACAGTCTGTGCTCAGCGGACCCATATCAATAAACTCAGACTGATCCATCTTTATATTCCTTGCACTGTTATCCCACACCTTTAATAGCCATTCGCACCCATATTCCCCAGGTTTCTGTTTGTACATATTAGAAAACTCAAGTAGTTCTTTTGGAGTGTATCATACCTCCTCCTGGGTCACACTTTGTACTTCACCTTTTGGGGCTCGCTGGGAGTTAAGCCTAGTTATAGGTCTAGAAGCTAGAATCAGTAGTGTGGAATTGTTTTGAGAACAGTCAGCATTATCTTATAAAGCATCTGCCTCAGGGAATGCTCCAGGCAATGACTCAGGCAAGTGCTCTTTAGAGGCAGCTGGGCTAGGGCTAGTCTCCTCAGATGGGAGTGGAGGGACTAATGGTTTTTCCGGGCAGGGTGCTTTAGCAGACAAACATGAAGTAATCTCTTCAGATGGGACAGGTTCTGCTAGCAGGAGTGATTCAATGGAATTTACAGGCTCAGTGTCCCCAGCTTCCTGATTATCTGCCCATATGTCCCCATCTCAAGTCTCAGGATCCCATCTCTTCCCAATCAATGCCCTTACTTTAACTTCAGACACCTCTCGAGGTTTGCAATTGAGCTGACATTGTAATTCAGCCACTCTTACAATAAGACTCTGGGTTTGGTTTTCAGCAATTTCAGCTCTGTTACTACAAGAAATAAGGCTTTCTTTCAAAGCACAAGTGGAAGGCTTGAAGTCATTTATGCGGCACTTGAGCCTTGACTCGGAAGCCCTGAGTGCATCTCCTTCATTCATCAGTTTGTCTAGCGAAAGTAGGACAAACCAACCAGCTTCCTTATACTCCTCATTCTGACAAAGCTGTAGAAAGATATCACACGTGTTCATCGAGCCTCACCTTTCACCAATATCTGATCTACCGGTGGTGATATTTTGTGTATTTGTATCGCCACCTTGCTCCATGGACTAGCAGTGACCTCTTTACTGCTGGAAGCAGGGTCATCAATGTCTTTATGACTAACCAGGCTTGAGAACCAGTTTAGAAAACTCATCCTTACAATTTTGTTTCTCTAGAACCGTTCCCAGTACCAAATGTCTTAGGCTGGGTTCTCTAGAGAAGTCAAACCAGTAAAGTGTATAAATATATATATATAGAGAGAGATTATATCAAGGAAACAGCTCAAGTGATTGTAGAGGTTAGAACGTCTCAAGTCCGTGGATCAGGGTAGAGGCCTCTCCCAAGTCACACAGCTACAGAAGCTGGCAAGCTCAAGGTCGGCAGGTCGGAGAGCAGGATTCCCACTCACAGGCTGTGCAAATTGATGAATCCCAGGCTCGGCAGATAAGCTGACAGCTCAAGTCCCAAGAATGGGAGATGAGACAACAGGAAGCAGCCACAGGATCCAGAGAGAGCAAAAAGCCAGAACGCCTGCTTATATACAGATGCGGGCCACACCCCCAAGGAGATACCGTTTCATCTGATTGTCTACTGACAGTATATTCAATCATGGGAGTGATTATATTAAAACACTGAGAATCATGGCCCAGTCAAGTTGACACACAATCTTTACCATCACACCAAGTAACTGAAAAGCTGACAGTTTTGCGTGGTACCCAGATTAAGCAAAGACTCTACAACATGCCCAGGTTTCTGTGCTAGCTGTTCTGCCACTTGGGTCATGTGTCCCAGCAAATGCAATGGTGCTTGAAATGTCTGTTATAGATAGGAATGCTATATAGAGACTTTAGAACACTTCTAAAAGTAAATTACAGCACAGAAATGTGGGATTTTGGAGCAAAGCTATGCTATCCTCTGCAGATAACTATCTATAATCCTTTTGAGAAAGAGCTACTGGTCTGTTACCAGACCTTAGTAAAGACTGAATGCTTGATCGTTGTCTACCAAGTTACCCCATTATGAACTAGCCATAAATTTGGGCATGCATAGAAGCACTTAATGATCAGGTGGGAATGGCATGTATAAGACCAGGCTCAAGCAAGTCCTGAAGGCACAAGGAAGTAGCATGAGCAAGTGACCCAGATGCCCATGACCCCACAACCTGGTTACATTCCCTCTTCCCTCTTCCCTCTCAATGTCTACCTGAATTCATATCTTAATAGTTTCACATTTTCTGTTCTTTGTCCATTTATGTTTTGAGTTTTTTTTTTAGTATCTGATGTGAGATTTTTTTTTTTTCATATATACACATGCTTATTTAATGATATTTAATGCAGGTCACAGTTTTGTGTTGTTTTTCCTTTGTTTAATAGAGAATTTTCGGGGGAGAATTTTTATCCATTAAAATATTTCTACTTTTTTCTTTATAGTGCCTTCCTATGGATATTACCTGCCATTTTCTCTTCTTTTTAAGTGTTATATTTCCTGGGTCAATAAAAGATACTATTATTATTGTGAGGAATTATAGGACCATTTTTTAGTTCAACAGTGTCCTGTTCTATTAGTATAGTGAAGTTCAGGTTCTAATATATGGTACTTCTTTTTTTTGCATTTTCTGAATTTTTGACTTTCTTTTCTGCTTCTTTATTTTGCTTTACCACCAAATATCTCAAGTACGCTTCCTCCCTCTAAGTCTCTTCCGTTGCCTCCTTGGGAAGCAGTGCCTTTCCAAGACTGATGTTCCCCTGCACTTGGAAGCCCCTCCCTTTAATTACCTGGGGCTATTTCTCTGAACCATCAGATCTCAGACAGTTCTCAGCATTTTGTCCAAAAGATGGTGGGCCTCTTTTTTGGATGATGATGGTTTTATCTATCTTCTTATGCCTCTAGACCCACAAAGCTTTCTCTTGTTTTCTGTATAGTGTTTGCCTGAAGTTCCAATCCATCCTGGGCTCTGGAGCTGGCTCTGTTAGTGTGGAATGTTTATTTCCCTATAGGCATGCAGACTGAGTTTTGTAGCATGCTCTGAATTTTGGTTTATTATGGGCATAGATTATAGGTGGTTCTGTTGGTGCTACTTATTGAGATAGCTATATGGTATTTGAATGATGTATGATGAGATTGAGAGTCAGGGACCACTCCTGTTCTCCAGATACCTGAAATCTCCCCTTCCCCATACATTTTTAAAAAACATTAAAGTATGAAGATTTCTGGCATCAAGGAATTAACCAAAATGAGTCATAAAGAAACATGACTAACAGTGCCTAATAGCCACCAGAAGCAACCATATCTTTAATTGTCAAATTCAAAGAAAATACAACTTTTTTTCTATTGATGATAAAAAGGAAGGCTGTCTTCAAACAGAAGGATTTGACACCTCAGGCACATCATAGGAAATTTCATTTAGCACATATTATCTCTGAGAAGACCACCAATATAAATCTAGCTTCAGAACTATTGAATATATAAAACATTAATGTAAGATCCATCTTGAAAGATGCCTTTGAGTCTAAAGCAGTATACAAAGTGGAGCTGGTTTATCATGCAGGGAGAAGTAATGAGAAAGTCATTTATCTTTTTTAACAATGTGAGGGGTCGTATATTCACATGTGAGCTTGGTTCCCTGTGGATAATATTTTGTACTGATATGCTAAAAAGAACCTTTTCTCATGGTTTCTATCAAGCTAGAAAGGATAAAGATTTAAGTTCTCTCAGCTCTGAGCAACCCAACAGGGAAAAACTAAGATTATGTCTCATTACTATGCATTTTAATTTTGGGGTAAAATTATTGGAGGAAATTGAATTGCTCGAGAGCTGAAAAGGATAAATAATGTGGCTTTTTTTGAAAGAATAATGAATCTTGTGGTACAGATAATAACTCTGACTAAAACAAAGCACTGTATTTTTCCACCTTTTAAAGTGACTTAAAATATCACCAAACGTTAAGTTATCCTTTTATTTTCTTGGTTGTATCTGTTGAAAATGCAACACTACGATATGTATAACTATGATATTTGAGGGATAGGATGGTTTAAGAGATTGAGAGAGTTCCTGGCTAGTGCATGTCTGATGTTCCATAAAAGCCCCACAGCTAACATTATATTTCATAGTAAAACTGAAATTTAATGAAATTTAAATAGACTCGACAGCAACAGGTTTTTTTTTGCTTATTTGTTTAAGTTTATTTTGTTTCGTTTTTGTTGTTGTTGTTTTTAATGTGTCCATATAGGTTCTTGTTAACACAGGGACACTTTAGAGAGTAAAAGGGCACCATTAATAATTATAGCAGGGCAACTGGTATAAAGCAGGACTGGTCCAGTAGAAAGGAGATGCAGGGGCATCTAAGTAGCAGGAGATATCTAGGAAGAAGGACCCTTCCCCGAGTCTCTAAAACAAAATAGGTTATGGCCTCTGTGCCATGTAGTAAAGTCAGGTCTACTCCCAAGTCTCGTGTGGATCAGATTACAATGCTGAACTATTTTGTCTATCCTCAGAACAAGAAGACATATATATCCCTTCAATTATGATCCTATTGCAGAGTCATTATAATATGTTTCATTTTCCTAGTATAATCATTTATAAGAGTGTTGACTTGTGAAGATACAAGTATCTGCCAATTCATTAGCAGCACAAATGGAATGCTAGCAATTGCCTGATTTGCATACATAAGTGATGCTATATAATTTAGGTCAATAATAATAATAGAAAATTCATATTAGAACTCAAAACTTGCATTCTTAATATAAATCAGAGATATTTCTGGTAAATAGATTGTATACAATAATATTTATACACACAATTCATTATATCTCTGAAGGATAGAACCACAAACAAATCATATAATCAGTTTATCTGAAATTTCAGTCTGTCTGTACTAAAAATTGGCAAAAATACAGTGAAACATGTGAGAGCTGGAACTCGATGGGACCGCATTGTTTTTCCTGGTCTAGTAAGTTTTCTGCCTTTGATAGGTTGTAGTCTTACCACTTTTCTATTGCTCATTTTAGTGGAAAATATTTGAGTTTTTCTTCTCTGATAGGTTTTCGCCTTACACAGGTTCTGGCTTTCACAGGTTTTCCTGCATATATTAGAATTAATAATATAGTTGGAGCCCTGGTGGTGCAGTGGTTAAGAGCTTGGCTGCTAACCAAAAGGTTGGCAGTTCAAATCCACTGGCTGCTCCTTGAAAATCCTATGAGGCAGTTCTGCTCTGTTCTGTTCTATAGGATTGCTGTGAGTAGGAATTGACTCAGCAGCAATGGGTTTGGTTTTTGGGGTTTTTTACCCCATGACAAGGCATAGGGCAAATATAACCATTCTCATTGCTTTTATTCAGCATTGTAATGGAAGTTCTATGCAGTGTAATAAGATAAATGAAACAGTTCAAACATGTAAATAATTTACAGATAAGAAAAATAAAATATATGTAAGTTAAGCAACTTATTAGGGCCACACAAGTAGTAAATAAATTGAAGAGGAAAATTGAAAGAGGAAATTCCTGTTAATTTAAGGCTAAAAGCTAGATGATGATGAATTGCCAGAAGTAATATCTGTGTTTCTAACTAAAAACTGAAATTGTCTTCTAGAATGGGCAACTGGTATAAAGCAGGACAGGGCTCATCTTAAACAGCATTTTTTCTCTTTTTTTTAATAGTTTCTATACTCAATGAACTTTTTGAAATGTAGTTTTAGATTTTAGGATACATAAAGAGTCTTTAACACTCATAAAAGTGTAATGAAGCACCAGAAGGCAAACAAGGGGGTGAGGTGGGTGAGCGGGAGGTAAGCGTAGAGAGGTGGTAGTGAATGTATTAATCAGCTTTAAATAGGTGCTAAGAAAGAGTTAGGTGATGACCTTATGTGTGAATTATCAGTCGTGAATGTTTCTAAATTAATTACTCATAGACAGTCAGAACAAAGGGAGGTGTCCTGTTCTTCAAATAACTGAACACTGAAAATGAAGACTATGAATTGGATTTTCCCAAGCACATGAAAATTGTGTAAAGGCAGACCATAATTTTACTCCTGTGAAAAGTGTCACAGGTGAGTATGAATTGCCTTTATGTGCATGAATCTATACTGCATCCCATGAGAGGGATAAGTTGTTGGTGTTGTGTGCCATCAAATCAATTCCAATTCATAGTGACCCTGTATGCCCCATTTCCTAGGCTATAATCTTTACAGGAGCAGATGGCCAAGTTGTTTCTCCTGCAGAGCCACTGGTGGGTTTGAACCCTTGATCTTCTGGTTAGCAGCTGTGCTGCTTAACCATTCCCCCACCAGGGCCCCTTGTTAGATAAGTAGGCCAGACTGTATACCCTCTAACCCCTTAGAGCAAGAATGGAGCTTCCCACAGGTAGGCAGCTACAACTTTATTCTTGCGTGTGGGAAAGGACCTATGCTTAAACAGGAAGTAGGGCTTCATTATGCATAGAAACCCACGTGGTTCTTTTAAACAGGGTTTTAAATCTAAGACGGCTAGATGATCACATTGGGTAAAGCACTGTTCACAATAATTTTATCAGATTTATAGAGCTAGAAGACAGGGGAGAACAGAAATGGAGTGGTAACTCTTCATGTGTATTTTCTTTTTTTTTTTTTTTTAATATTT
>NW_004444132.1:2800770-2813707 GCF_000243295.1 Trichechus manatus latirostris
TCATTTGATGTTCTAGGGTTTCAGGATTGTTGATTCTCTGTTTGGCTTAGTTTTTCGGATCTTTGTTGTGGAGGGACGGCGTGGTGCTTCTGCCTAGACCGCCATCTTGCCCCGCCTCCGTATTTTCTTATTTTTTAAATTAGCTTAGCCTGAATATCTCCCTCGAATTACTATTAGAGAAAGACATAGAATTGCTGAGAGACAGCGTTCCTTTTAAAAATCTTTTTTTAAGTTTTAATTTTTTTTAGGGGATGAATTATGATGTTCTATGCTTATTTTACTTAATTATAAAGAATCATTTCAGGGATTTTTTTTTACAGGGTATGGGATTAATTTCGGATTTTTTAACAAAGATGCAAGAAAAAGCTTTTGGGAGAATGAAAGAATGAAAAGAATGATTTTGTGCTGTAAAAGTCTCTGTATTTTGAACGGTTAGGAGGTAGTTACATTGTGATCACAAGAATGCATCTATCCAGTTAAGATTGGACTTGTTTTCTCTTGAAAGAACATTAACAATTTTGAAAAGAGCTATAATCTTAAGTGTGGCAGTGGTGGCCACTTCAGAATAATTAATTTTTCAGAGATAAAATAAAAACAAACATGATATACATTGGCCTTGGGTTTAACATGAGCATTCATATCATGACAACAAGGTAGAATTATGTAAAATATTTGTTTTTTCCATCCTTCATTTGTTTGTTTGGAGTCTTTTATGGAGTAGTTGATAATTTGTTGTTTTTGTTAGGTGCTATTGAGTTAGCTCCAACTCATAGCGACCCTATGTACAACAGAATGAAATACTGCCTAGTCCTGTGCCATCCTCACAATCATTTGTATGTTTGAGCCCATTGTTACAGCCACCATGTCAATCCATCTCTGTTGAGAGTCTTCTTGTTTTTCACTGACCTTTTATTTTACCAAGCATGATGTCCTTCTCCAGGGACTGGTCCCTCCTGATAACATGTCCAAAGTACATGAAACGACCTTTGTGATAATTAATAAGGCTAATATTTTATTTTAATTACTATTAGGCTCATATGACTATGAATAGTCCATGAATCCTTAAAGAGTCATTTAATTCAGGAGAAATTTACTTAAAAAAAAAACGAAATCAGAGCACAAAGAGTTTGGAAACCTGAAATGCAAGGAATTAAATAGACTCAAACTCATGACCTTGGTTATTCAGTTTTTAATAATGATATTAACTTGGGACCTCAATCATGTTGGTCATCAAAGTTTGATCAGTTTCTGCTTAACAGGTATTTCCATCTATCACAATGCACCATGAGACTTACTTCTGGGGTTGTCCCTTTTGGCTGATTTGAGATTCCACACAAGAATATGGGAAGATTGATTCTCTGAGTCTTCAGCATTATGACATAGGATGAAGAGATGTCACAAGACTGAGCACATAATGTAGAAAGAAATATTACATTATCATGTAATGTTAACGATAAAAATAGCCACACAAATTATTTAAAAACAGATGTTGAAAAATTATAAAGCATTTAGTTTTTATGTTTACTTATTTGGGGTGAGAAACGCTTATTATGCTTATATTAAAAAACCTTTTTTTCTTACCACTATATTATTCTATTTCTCTGAATAGCTGTATAAGTTATCAAAATCCCTACTCAAGTAAAAAACAAAAGAAAACATGATATTGGAACAAAAAAGCAAGGACGACTGAATTCTGTTCCAAACTAAGTATATGAACCTGTTTGTGTAAGTAGCATTGCTATTATTTATAATAATTACATTTTAAAATATGAAAGTAATATAAGTATACATGGAAAAAATCAAACACTATACAATAATTTTTTACTAAAAAATTCTTCCCAACATTCAGGGAATAAACAATTCCAATCCTACACAAAATCCTCCAGAGAATAGAAAAAGAGAAACACTCTCATTTTAAGAGCTTAGCATTACCTAGATTCCAAATCCTGGCAAGTATAGTTGCTACACACAATAAATAGCATGAATGAATCTTTCAAACATAATGTTGAGCAAAGATGCAATTCTCAGTAGAATACACAAAATAAATCCTATGTATATGAAGCAAAAAAAAAAAAAAACAAACAAACAGGCAAAATAATGTTTTAGGGATATATAATAATGGTTAAATCAAAAGAAAAACTAAAGAAATGTTTATCACAGAAGTGAGGTCAGGGTTACCTCTGGGCTGAAACAGGAAGTTGTGAGTGAGAAGGGCAAAGGGGTGTGCTGTGGTAGAAAGGTTATAATTGTTAATCTCAGGGTGGTTACAATAATCTGGTTTTGGTAATTATTTGTTAACTGTAGATGTATGTTTTATACATTCTTCTATACATATGGCATCTCACAATAGGAAGCATTTATAAAGGTTGAAAGAAAAAAGGCACTTGCAAATAAAAATTAATTATCCAAAGAAAGGAAATCGTATTTCTAAATTGTAGTCCAAAGAAACTTACATGTTTCAAATTAATATCTTACAAGTGCATGTCATCAGCAGTTTCTTGATTGCGTTGAAAAAGTTCCAATAGCAGCTATTTATTAATTTCTAGCACATATATCTACCTATAACTTCCTTCTAGAGTAAATATACAATATATAAAGTAATTACTCTGTGCCTTTGATTCATGTGGCTAATATAAACCTTATCACAGTGTAGAAGCAAAACATCGGTGCTAGAAATATCATTCCTACTCTTTTTAATAGCATTATCCATTTGGCCTTTAAACAAATGTACTTTGGATCAGAAATGTAAACAGTAGCCTGCTATTAGAAAAGTGAATACATTATCAAAGGCTCATGGAATCTTGAGACCAACAGGTTTTTGGTGAGGTGTCTAGGCTGAATCTTTCCCTTTGCTTTAGCTTATTCAGCATGTAGGAGAGGAAGGATTCCAGATGGATGATGGGTCTATTTTTAAAGATCTTCAGATAAGAAGATGAAAATTTTGTCTTTTTTAACTTTCCATGTTTATGATCTGCTATCTTACCATCTCTATGCTTCTATATTATGGATGGTTATTGCTTGCAGCTTTAATTTGAAAAAGATTTAGGAAAATAGTGATCAGTTGCCTTCTTTTGCATAATAAAATTACAATATGATTTTGATCGTTTGTAAATAATATTGTCTTTGAAAATCGTAAATGGGTTTTCATTTAAAAACTATGTAAAATTGTCCTTTGTGCTGATATCTTTGGCATCTTTCCATTATTTTCTGATAAAGCTCTTGTTTGACTTAAAAATATTTGTCTCTGCAATATGGGTAGAAATATGTTAAAACTATATCCATGGTACTGATTGTGTTCTCACAAATGCTTCATGCTATTAAATCTCTATTTCTTGTTCATGTTTTCATGTTGTTTAGACAAATGTATATTTTATCTTATTACTTCTTCCCAAATGAGAGGTGGTGGTGATTTGTTGCTTTATAGGTTTGTCTCATAATTGTCCATTTAACAGCAGCTTTTCTCAAGAACTTACAGGTAATGAAGTAAATGTTAATTTTTGGCACTATATGAGAAGAGGAAAACATCAATAATTTAATTTTTTGTTAACATACAAATTAAAAAAAACTTTTTTTCTTTTTTTTTGATATTTTATTGTACTTCAGGTGAAGGCTTACAGAACAAATAGTTTCTCATGAAACTGTAGTACACATGTTGTTTTATGACATTGGTTAATAACCCCACAACATATTAACCCTCTAACTTCTCAACCTTTTTTTTTTGGTGAAAATACACATAGCCAAAGATACACTGTTTCAAAATTTCTACATGCACAGTTCAGTGACATTGACTACGCTCTTTCAATTGTGCTGTTATTCTCACTTAAGATGAAGGCTTACAGAAGAAAATAGTTTCTCATTTAACAGTTACTACAAATGTTGCCCTATGACAATGGTTAACAATCTCACAACACATCAACAATATCCTTACTCAACCTTGTGTTCCCTATCACCAGCTTCCTTGTCCCCTTCTGCCTTCTGGCCCTTGTCACTGGACTCCTCGTTAGTCTCATTTGGTTTTACGGGGCTGTCCGCTCCCAGGCTGAACAGTGAACCTCGGAGGTAGCTTCACCACTGAGTTAAAAGGGTGTCCGGGGGCCATACTCTAGAGGTTTCTCCAGTCTCCTTTAGGCCAGTAAATCTGGTCTTTTTTTGTGAGTTAGAATTATGCTCTACATCCTTCTCCAGCTTTGTCCAGAACCCTCTGTTGTGATCCTGGTCAGAGCAGTCAGTGGTGGTAGCCGGGCACCATCTAGCTGTACTGGACTCAGTCCGGTGGAGGCCTTGGTAGCTGTGGACAATTAGTCCTTCGGACTAATCTTTTCCTTGTATCCTGTTCTCTTCATTCTCCCTTGCTCCCAAAGGGATGAGACCAGTGGAGTATCTTAGATGGCCGCTCACAGGCTTTTCAGACCCCCGACACTACTCATCCAGGTAGAATGTAGAGCATTGTCTAAAAAAACATTTTTAAAAGACTTAGTTTGAAGGGGTAAAGAGGATTGAGAGAAAGAGATGATTATCGATTTTACTTGTACCGTTTCCCTAATATTACTAGTCCCCAAAATGTTTCCTAAAATTCAATGTTATGCAAGAGCTGAGTCGTGATGTGCATATCCAAATCAGCGCCACCTGCATACATAGACTCACCTTCTAGTCTTCTGACAAGATTCCATTGGCCAAACACACTTTCTTATATGCACTTCAGGGAGGGACATCATTAGCATGAAACACTACCTGTGTAAAGAGCCACATCACCTGAGAGATAAGAAAGACTTGAGATTTGTGCTTCATCACATGCTATTGCCATTCGCTGAATTCCTCACCGTCTCCCTTAATTGATTAGTTATCCTCGATCTTTTTCCCTGCCCGCCCTCCAACCCCTTACACATTTACTGAAAAACCTTGCCTGAAAGTAATCTGTCCTGGAAAGACCTTTTCAAACACAGGACCTGTGTTTTCCCTTGTGTGCTCAACTGCACACGAAGAATAATGGGTGTGTTTCTTCCTGATCACTTACAGTTCATTGTAGTTGTTGACTTGCTTGTGTCTGGCCCCTAATAGAATGAAAGTTCACTGAGGGCTTCATTTCTTATTTAACTTCGTATCATTGTGGCCAAGGCAGTGCCTGCCACATGGTAACTTCTCCATAAGTGTGTCTTGAACAAGTGTGTTACATTAATTCAATATGTTGGGTGCAAATAAAGTCCAACACCAATATTAAGTCAGGAATTATACTTGTTTATCACCTGTGGAATGGTTTAAGAAAAAAAATATTATAATGCTAGAGAAAATACCTTTTCTGTTAGCAAAAGATATTTGCTAAGGTATTTGTTATTTTCTGTAATATCAAAAGGTAAAGTATAATCTTGTAACATGTTTTTATTCAGACAGATATTTATTTAACAGTCTAATACCGATTAGTTATTTTAGATTAGTATAAGCAGAATAGTAAGATTGCTTAATAATAAGCAGAAACAACTGAACAAATTGAAAGTAATAGACATTAAGTATCTGCTAGGTTACAACTGACTGTGCTTTCAAAGTATAGGTATTGTGCTTCTGCATACACAATGGACATTTGGGGATGTGCTGGGATAAATGTGTTCATAGAGGAGAGTAAATATCAAATATGATAATGTCAAAGTTTTCTTGGCCAAGGAAATTTTATAAACTTCTCATTATGTCAGGCCAAACCCTTTGAAAGTGATATGTGTTCCATGATCCCTAAGGACTATGAGTGAAATAGGTAGATGAAGTCTTTTTTAATGTAAAATTTATTGAAATATAACATATACCCCCAAAAGTACATGCAAGTGTACATCTCAAAGTATTTTCACAGAGTGAACACACCTGTGTAACCAACATCCAAATAAAGAAGGGATGACCTATTACCAGAACAGAAAGGCCCTCTCCTGTCCTTTTACAGTCACTCTTTCCTGCACTGAATCGAGGATAAACTCTATCCTGACTTCTAAAACCGCAGATTTGTTTGGCTTGTCTCTGAACTTTATATAAATGGAGTCATATATCCTTCTTCTTTTCAGTCTTCTTTCATTCAACGTTGTGTTTATGAAATTTACGCATGTTGTTGCATTTAGTTCTAATTCATTCGTATTGCTCTATAGTATTTTATTGTATGAATATACCAAATGTTTTATGTATCCTACTATAGATGGAAATTTGGATTGTTTCCCAGTTTGGGCTATTATAAATGTTTTGGCTGTAAACATTTTTAGTTGTATCTTTTGGAGAACATATGTAAACACTTATATTGGATATATATACCTAAAAGCAGAATTTTCTGGGTCATAGAGTTTGCATATGTTCATCTTTAGTAATTACCTATTGAAGAGTTTTCCAAAGTAGTTTACTAATATACTCCATCTACAAGTGAATGAGAGTTAATTAAGCTACTTTTTTCCCTTCCTTTTAGTGATAAGTGTTTCAGAGAGAAATTTCAAATATAATGCTCTTAATTAATAAATATCGACAAAGCTGTTAATTATTTTCTATAGTTTAAGAAATTAGCTATAAAAGATCTTAGTACCTTTTTTTGGTAAGTCATAGGATGAAAACTTACTAGCCTAGTAATAATTATTTATCTGAATGTAGGCTTACTATAGAACAATATATATATATTTATATATATTTTTATATATATATATTTACACGTGTATAATACAATTATGATCCCTAGAGAAATGCCTTTCTTCAAATGTAATTAAGCTAATCATAACGTTAAGGACCTGCCTAATATGTCTTGCCACAAGTTTCTGGTATAGAGCAATGTTATCATTTGTTACAATGGACATTACTTAGTATATAGCTTTTTAACTTTGTTTCTCTTTAAATTTTGGACAACATAAACACTGAGGCTCTGTATTCCACGTTAAATAGAAGAGTCAGATTACATTAATGCCGTGATCCTGGTTGTCTGATTTTACGGGGCTACACAAAAACCTGAGTTGTTGCTGTGTGCCACTAAGTTGATTCTGACTCCTAGTGACCCTATGTGACAGAGTAGAATTGCCTCATAGGGTTTCCTAGGCGGAAATCTTTACAGAGGCAGATCTCTACGTCTTTTCTCCTGAGGGGTGGCTAGTGGGTTCGAACTGCCCTTTCTGTTAGCAGCCAAGCACTTAACCATTGTACTACCGGGGCTCCTGTTCATAAAACCTTTAAGAGGCTTTAACACTCAGAGAAAGTCTTTGAGCTGTTTTTATAACCTGATTTTCCTGGGCAGAAATGAAACACATTCAAATAGACACTGAAGGAATGGATGCCATGGAGAAGAATACAGCTAGGTAAGAGGAATTAAATTAGTTTCTTAAAGTTTCATCTCTGAGGAGGATCTCAGAACTAGTTATGTTTCTGTAGCTTCTGTCCAGTTTCCAGGTATTGAATACATTGACCTTTCTAACCACAGTACCATCCATGAACAACTGGTATAGGTTGCTTTATGATTCATGAGCTCGGTCAGAGCCATTAAAACAGACCAATGAGTCACGAGTGAATAAGACCAAAGTTACAAAAAAGAAAAAAGAATAGAAGATTTTAAAATAGAGCTTTTACTGAGGCAAGGTCAAATATAGTATTAATTCCTGCCCCCCTGCATCCATAAAAATTTCTGATGAGTCTGTGAGTCATGTTGTTAATTATGCATTTGGCCCTTATCCTTTTTTAATGGTATTCCTTAAAAATTCTATATAAATAGATGTTTAAAGAAGAGGTGAAACATGAGTATGAATTAAGTATCTCATTTGTGATCTTTTAAATCCTATTCCAGATCACACCTTCCTTGCATGTATTGGAATGAAATATAACAGTGAGCACATAGAATGAGACAAGATTTTAACAAATGAGGAGTCAGAAGATCCAGGATATTGCACAAGTTCTGATGGTGGCATGGCTACAGTGCATATTTATACCTGTTCTCAAACTTCCCACTGGCCTCTTAGCTCTGCCTCAGTGCCTAGGGGAAAACCTGGAACTGACAGCCATGAAAAGATGCACCTGAAATATATATTCCAGTAAATCCTGGTGAACTGTCTGTAAGGCTTAGCTTCAAGGACCACATTTTCTGCCTGTTAACTGTATTTCTTTCTTATCTTAGATAAACACTGAAATACTCTATTTTCTTAACTTATATATTTAGTGAGGACTAATACCTTGCCTTAGGAGCACTGGTGGTGTAGTGGTTGAGAGCTATGGCTGCTAACCAAAAGGCTGGCAGTTCAAATCCACCAGCAACTCTTTGGAAACCCTATGGGGCAGTTCTACTCCATCCTATAGGGTCACTATGAGTCGGAATGAATTCGATGGCAATGGATTTGGATTGGTTTTGGTTTGGAATACCTTGTCTTTGAAATAGTGAATTGTGAATATATTTTTGTTCCTATTAAAATTTCATCAACGTTATTCATTCAACATAAATCCATTTCATAATATAATTCTGAGGTCTAATTAAAAATATTCAGATCCCAGATTATATATATTATACTAGGGTAAATCAAAAAGTATTACTACAAAATCATAGAAACATTTATTAAACAAAAATATAAAAATGTGAAGTTATTGTTTCTTGACATATCCTCCATCTAGGTCTGTACACTTGTGAAGGTATTGTTTCCATCTCTCTAACCCTTTCCTGGAGAATTCTGCACTCTTTGATTTATACCGCATCAAAATGGCAGTTTTGGCATCCTTGAGGGACTCAAATTGTGTCCCTTTTAAATGTTCTTGGAGTTTTAAGAACAAAAAGAAGTCTGAAGGGGCAAGATCAGGGCTGTAGGGTGGATGGGATAAGGTTTTCCAATGAAATTCTCTAGGACAGCCTTTGCTACTCTCGAAGAATGAGCAGGTGTGTTGTGGTAGAAAAAAATTCCTCAGTGCAACTTTCCTGGCCTTGTTCTAACCAATGTAGTTTTCAATTTCTTAAAACTTCTTCATAAGAAGCCCTGTGATCGTCCTGTGTCTGTCAAGAAAATCTATCAAGATTACCCCTTGGGAATCCCAAAAAACAGTTGCCATAATCTTGTGAGCGGTCTTCCTTCTCTTGGCTCATCTTTGAGGTCTTCCTGACCTTCCTTAAAATGCTTGATCCATCTAAAAACTGTTGTTTTATGTGGGGCAGCATTCCCATAAACTTGTTGCAAAGCTTTAATGATTTGGGAAGGTGTCCACTTGAGTTTTGTTAAAAAGTTGATGTTAGCCCGGACCTCAAAATCATTTTATCCATGGCACAAAAAGTATCCTGTTTTTGAAGGCACCCTGACAAGACTAAGACAAGTGTTTTACTGAGAGAACTTGTCTGTCACCTTCTACTGATCACAGAGACATGTTTAAATATATTTTGTTTGGAATAAACCCATCTGTGTATGAACTGGAACCCTGGTAGCAATACTTTTTGACTTACCTGTGTACATGATAGTTTAGAAAACACAACACATTTTTGTGTATTTAATAAGGGAAACAATTACCAACACAAAGCTTTATCTTTGTTTATTTTAATCTACATTTTTTTAAGTTAGGAATATTTTATGATTATTCAAAAAAATCTGGCTAAAATTTTTATATTATAGTCATTCTGGGATACTTAAGAATGCCCTTTTTTTCTTTTTCCTCAGAAGTAGATTATCATACACTTTGGCTTTAGATTGGATAAAGGTCAGCAGATATAACTGATTAAATTTGGGAAATATGATTTTCATATTTTCTGGAAAAAATTTTGTTAAGGAACATCTAGTAAAGAAAGTTGAAAGATGCTGTTTTGTGTTTTGCAGAGTTTTCTTCAGGAAAAACTAAGATGTTAAGTAGTACAAACCAACTGTTCACTCTTGGCCCTTGAGCTCCCACTGTTTACAAACTGGATGCAGATTATGATCACTGGAAACCACTTGATACCCCTGGGCTGCCACGTGTCCTCTTGGCTTTACTGAGAAATGCTTTCTGGTCTCCTTAACGTTTTATGTGAATGAAAACCAAAAGGTATGACTGGGGCTAAAACAAACAAACAAAAAATTGACCAACAGCTACAATTATCTATTCATTGTCACTTTTTTTGTCTTGTTCCTTTGATTTCTTTGTACTAAGAAAACCCATTTACTTAGACGCCTAAGTGAGAACACGTTCGGCTTTTTGATATTACGGCTAGAACCAATTTTCATATATTTTAGTATAATCCCTCTTCTGGGAGAGGAGGTATAACAGTGTCACATTTTTATGAACACTAATACTGAGAAAGACAGTGTAACTTCTCTGTTTTCTATAACTGATATAATTATTAATAGGAACGCCTACTCTCCTGGACCGGGGGCAGTGTTGTGTTGGGTTATATATTAGTTACCTAGAAATGCCGTAACAAACAACCACAAACTTTATGGTTTAAAACAAGAGAAATTTATTCTCTCACAGTTCTGAAGGCCATCACTACAAAATCAAGATGTCCGCAAGGTTAGTTCCTTCTGGAGGCTCTGAAGAAGAGTCTGTTCCCTGCCTCTCTTTTAGCTATGTGTCGGAATTGACTTGATGGCAATGGTTTAAGTGGCTGGCAATCCTTGGACTTCCCAAGCTTGTATACACATCAATCCAATCTCTTCCTCATTCTTGGTATCACCTTCTTCTTACCTCCTTTGTAGCTCTGTGTGTCCTTTTCTGTCTCTTTTAGGGACAATCATTGGATTTAGGGCCCACCCTAATCCAGTATGAGCTTATCTTGATCCTTACCTTCATTACATCTGCAAAGACCCTATTTTCAAATAAGGTTATGTTCTGAGGTTTCATATAGACATGAATTTTGGGGGCACACCAGTCAACCCACTACAGGGTGTATGAGCGTGCTTTAAACTGAAATTTGAAAGTATCTTATTCTCTTCAGGATTAAGCTCCTTCACTGCAGTTACTTAGTCTTTTATGCTGAAATTGTCAGGCTTGGAGCTTTTCTTCTCTTTCTGCTCCTCCACTATTGTACCTGCAAGTGTTGGAGTAGGGAAATGATTTGACCTCATGGCCAAAAGGGAGAGGGCCTCTTGTTTGTGTGCTCTTGCCTTCACTGAGAGGAGACCAGGTCTGCTGTGCTCCCATCTCTATACTTGTTTTGTTGGACTATGCCTCTTACTGTGCCTCTTGGAATGTGGTGGCTGCTGATGGCTAATTCTGCCCTTGCTGCCCTGACTGCCTTCTCTTCCTGAAGGCAAGCCTCTGTGCCACTATTGACATCTCTGCATGTTATCTATGGCGTATATGAGAACTACTGTTGTTACCACAATAACGCGGATTGGAGCCACCTGCCGCAATAGACAATTCTGAGACAGGGATGAGGTGAGCAGCATGATGTTTATTATATATCGATATATAGGAGACAGAAGGGAATAGATTCCTCCAAAAAACCCATCTCCCCAATGGAGATCGGCTGAAGGCTTTTATAGGGACAGGATTATGGATCTTAGAAGTTTGGGTTAGTTTCCCCTTGAGGTGGAGATGTCTTAGATGAGTTAATCTTCTACTGGTATTTTTGGTGGTTATCTGCTGACATCCTTGGGGATTATCTGGCAACATCCTGGTTTTTCTTGTCACAAGATGGGTGCTTCGTTTGGTTTTCATCCTTAGATCATTATCACTTGTTTTCTACCCTCCAAGGAGGAACATCGATTAATCTTAAACCTTTTGTAGAGACTGGAGAAACAAGATCATGAGACATTGTGGCAGTTAGCAATGGGGAGTAAATAATGGTGAACCAGGCCTGTGCAGCCTCTTCCACTGTCATAATAGATATGGTCTGAGGTGATAAAGGGTTTCTCTTAGGAACTTATAGACTCCCCCAGGCCACGGCTAGGGCAGCAGGTGCCTAGACCCCAGGCTCCCCTTCTTTCTATTGGATATTTCTAGAGTTTGCTTTCCCGTTTTCACAGTGTCCCTCACACATCAGGTTTGAACTAGGAATGAGAGATAAGGACAGTGTCATGACCTCCTCACTGTCCCTCTATTTTTCTTATTTCTTCCAAAAGCCACAGGGTAGAAAGGTGAAAGTATACATTGCTTTCCAGTTCTTCTTCATGCCTAGTAGAACTTCAACTAGGTTGTATCTTCCTATTTTCCCATTTGCTCTTCCCTCTAGTCTTAGTCTATAATGGTTGGAGAGGGAAGGGGAAACTAGCTTACTGATCATGTTGGAAGATGTTCCAAAAAGATTGTCAATATCAGCCTAATTATCTGCTTACAGTTATCTACTTGTCATTTTTTGTCTACTGATGAATAGGAGCCCTGTGGTACAGTGGTTAAAGGGCTCAACTGTTAACCAAAAGGTCAGCAGTTTGAACCCACCAGTTGTTTTGCGGGAGAAAGATGTGGGCAGGCTGCTTCTGTAAAGGTTTACAGCCTTGGAAACCTAATGGGGCAGTTCTACCCTGTCCTATAGGGTCACTGTGAGTCAGAATCACTCAATGGCAGTGGGTTAGTGAATGAATTGATAAAGCAAGAGATAAGCAAAATAGCAAATAGGAATTAGACATCTTTCAATTTTTTTTTTTTTCATTTTATGGGACGTTGGGTTATCAGTTCACACAAACTTTGAATTTCTGATTTACTGCAAATTTAAAAGTGGGACAAGGAAAGCTCAGAGATAGCAGGAAAGGCAGCATCCCCATGACCTCTCTAATAACAAACTTATTTTTTAAATATACTATAAACCCATTGCCATCAAGTCTATTCAGACTCAGAACTACCCTATAGGACAGAGCAGAACTGCCACATAGGCTTTCCAAGGAGCAGCCAGTGGATTCGAAATGCCGACTTTTTGGTTAGCAGCCAAACTCTTAACCACTATGCTACCAGGGCTTCAATAGCTAGCTCAATAATAGAAGCCTTTTAGTATTTTTGTATTCTGCAAATGTAGTATTATGCATACATAATAATCTTTAGGATTTTTTTTTTTTTTTTTTTT
>NW_004444132.1:2822011-2839493 GCF_000243295.1 Trichechus manatus latirostris
ATTTGATGTTCTAGGGTTTCAGGATTGTTGATTCTCTGTTTGGCTTAGTTTTTCGGATCTTTGTTGTGGAGGGACGGCGTGGTGCTTCTGCCTAGACCGCCATCTTGCCGGAGTCCCCCTAATCTTTAGGATTTTTGTATTCTGCAAATGCATATTCCTGTAGACCCTGGATTGATTAATTGAATCCTAGAAATTTATCCAGTATAAATTTGATGTGTCCTTTTCCAACATTAACCAGAACACAGTTGACAGTGCTATATTTCATTATGATATATTATATGTTAAATATAAAATATCACACACATGGTAATAGGTATTTGCCATGGGCTACATACTGTTCTAAGCACTTTCTGTGTATTAAATCATTCACTTCTCACAAAATCCTATTAGCTAGCTACCAATACGCCCATTTTGCAGAGAAAACTGAGGCATAAAGAAAAAGCAATCTGCTCAATATCACAGAGCAAGTAACAGAGCCAGAATTTGAGTCCAAGGAGTATGCTCCAGAGTCTTAGCTTCCTCACCACACTGTCTCTCTGATGGGAAGAGAAATTTATGAATTATGGTTGTGTAGCTGTGTAATTGCTCCCTCACTCTTGCTGTCTATTCTTTACCAGAATGTTAGCAACATAATCAGAAAGTTTAGCCACGTAATCCAGTCACACACACAAAAACATGTAAACAACAAAACCTCTTTTGACTTCAACAAAAGTTTTTTAAAAGTATAAATTTAAATGACCAAATAGTTTGAATATAGAAACACAATCTAAAAAGGAAAGTTATATTAATATTAACCCTACCAACAAGTCAAGGCTTCCAGAACTCACCCACCCAAAGGTAAAGCTTTCCACCAGTATGACTGTCGTTAATGTAAGTCCCCAGCCTACAAACATCTGACTTATGGCCAACTCATACTTGCCCTTTAATGTTATGTAAATTTTGCCCTCACTTTGAAACGACTGAACCAACCCCTACTCGAAACCAATTCTTTATCACAATCACCTTCACTTGCTGCACACACAGCTTTTAAATCCTTGAAAAGACTTTTAGCCTTTTCTTGCACTAAAGTACAGCTAAATAAGAACTGTGTGCACCTGATCTGACTTACCTACAAATTCTTAAAGACATACTTAGGAACGGATCTCGTTTGTAACCAGGGGACTGCCTGTACTTCTTGTGATAACAGTATCATAATGAAGAAGCAGAAGGCATTTGCTAAGTGATGCTTAGCAATGTGCATCCTATATTTTCCCTGTGTGTACTAGTTCTCGCATTGTTTTTTGTACTTTACTTCTAAGTATAATGTGCACATTCTTCTGTTTAGCATATTCATTATTCATGTTTCTCAGACTGAGCCTGTTAGGAGAATGCTTCTCCCTTTTCTGTTCATTTATCCATTCTAATTATATTTAAAGGTGGCATTACATTTTCTTTATTTGAAACTTCAGAGGAGAGGGACTAATGGAGCACTCAGACAAAAGGATACAAGCAGGTAGAAATGAAAGATTGCCTGTCATTGATTTATGACTATGCGAACTTATTTGTGTTCATTTTCAAAGAGATTTGCACTAAGTGTCTTTCATCTTGTACAAAGCAGAGATTAAGTGCATGAGAGGAAAATGACAGACAAAATGTGGTAATTGAACTGGCCAAGCTATGTTATCATCACCCCAAAGCCAGCTAATAGGATCCTAATATAAAAGGACCTGGCTGAGTGAAGACAAAAAAATCAAACTCCTGCTGCTAATAACTTAAAAGATGTGCAGAGTTTCATTCAGTTATATACGCTCCTTGAAACTTTAAATTAGAGAGAGCATCACAGCTGGATTGAGGCATAGACATTCCTAGAATATTCAAACACAGACTATGAAAGCCTTAAAAGCCTGTGCATGCCTTTCATGCTCCCCCTTCTGAGGTTTATTTTTCAGGATACAGAAGGTCTTGCAGAGCTTGAGGAATGAGCGACCCAAGAAGTCTTCTTGCTCCTCAGACACAATACCATCAACTTGAGTTCAATGGAACTGACTAGCAAAGTTGTCCACACTAGTGAATAGTGAGTTCAATCAAAATGGTCAAAACGTGTGAGATATTGCTTATGATTTGTGTGGGCTTTGAGCATCCCAAGGGGAGTGTTGTATCACTGGCCGTGTTCCTCAGTTTTCTTCCTGTTACAGCTAAAGTTATCCTTGCTTGATCTCATGGTCATTAAATAGACACAGCGGGCAAAAGAAGCAAAATCTAGTAAGCCTATGCACATTATTGAAGGTGTGTCTACTGGCAAATCTGCCAACATGCAATCAGATGTGCACGAGGTACTAATGTTTTAAATTGTTAAGTTCCAATGGATTTTTGTAATAAGCTGACAGGAATGATAATTTTTAGATATGACTTTGAAAACTATTGCAGGAATTTATCAAAACACGTAATGCATTTATTGTAATGTGCATGTGCTTATATTTGTTTCTTTCATTCATCAGTGCTCTGATTCTGTGCTTTTAAATGTTTTTTCAATCTCCATCTTTGGCCTTCATGAGACCTTAAATTCTGCTTTAGCTTTGTTATTCCCAGCTAAAACAGACACCATATGTCTCTGGAAAAAAAAAATGTTTTTATGATTTATTTAATTAAGATAAGTTGGAAAATGATTGTGTAATTGGTAATTCTTTGAATATGAAGGTTGTCTTTCCTGGCTCTAAAATCACTATTTAAAATGACATGTTAAAGCCCTAAATTTTTAGAAAACTTTATATGAAACTCTTTAAGATACTAAATGTGCTAATTTTTTTTTATCTATATGTTCATGGGTAGTTCTGCTTATATGTGTGTCTTATCTAAGTAGTAACCCATTAAATCAGTCTAGTTGCATTAACTAGTCATGAGGTAGTGGGAGCTCAGATAAATAAGCAATTAAGTGTGTGCTGGGAGGCAAGCTTAGAGGTGCATTTCAGATAAAAGGGAAGCGTATGAGCAGAGCATGCACAATGAAAAGCGCATAGCTTGGAGGAACTTCTAGTTTGTTGTGATTAAATTATGGCTATTGAGGGCAAGAAGGTGATTAAAAATGTTGTTGAAGTTCTAGATGTGAAGGGTCTTAAATGTCATGCTATGGAGTTAGGATATTTTCCTTTAGGTAATGGTGAGCCATGGGGCAGTGATTCCTAGCTAGCTAGCTAGGCAGGCAGACAGATAAGTAAGTAAATAAAATAAATACCAATAAGTAAACTTTTAATAAATATTGCTAGCACTTACACTTATTTCAAATACCTATATACTCATTTTTATAGCATTATTTTACATTTGCAGATATGTAAAAACAAATGGGTCCTGGTTATTATTTTCTATTATCTTTCTCTCACTTGAAAATGTGTCTTTCATATAGTAATAATAATGCCACAATTAGTACTCTCCACTTGCTGTGAGCAGTGCATTATAAACAACAGTGTCTTTGCTCAAATATTTCCATGTAGATTTTAGGAATTAAAATCTTTTCATTATTTCCAGCATTTACTCACTTATTAATTCATAAATTTTTTACTGAGCAATTACTATGTGATAGGTCCTGTAGTCAGCATAGAAATGAATGGTTTTTGTGTTGGACCCTTTTAGTTACTGTGAAATGTTTTATTTGGCAATTCTCTCATTTCACAGATGAATTCCAGGGTGTTAAGTGACCTGCACAAGGTTTAAGTTAGTGGTCTCACAACCTATACTAGAAATCTGGTCTACAGATACCCATTCACTCTGCTTTCAGGTAGACATCTAATCAGCAGAGCAAGGGGCAACAGACTGGTAGTTAAGAAATTAATACTTTGTCTAGATACCATAATCAACAAGAAGTTGACTTAATGAGTCTAGTCAGAGTTCATCGTAACCCAGACCATGGAGGGGAATGAGAGATTGTTTTAAGCTATAAATAGCAGCAAATTCCTCATTTCTTAAGGGAAGCCGTCAACCTTTTCAAAATTAATGGATCACTGGCTTCATTTTTTCTTCACTTTTTAAATGTTTTTAGATTGTCTTATAAGTTCATCAGAGGTTAGTAACTACATATTCTTGAATTCATTATAGAGCTCTGGTGTGGTTGAATCAATGGATTTGGGAAAAAAAAAAAAGATTTTGAGTTCAGGCTCCCCCATGACCATACTGACTTTGTCTATAAACAATGGCAATCAAAATCTCTATTTCAAATCATTTTTTTGAGAACAGCTTTGCAAAATATAAAGTGCTGTACATACAATGATGTTATCCAGAATTTACTCAAAATAATTATGAAGTATACTTAATTAAAAGTAATAGGAAGAGAAGGTAATTTCTATACAATTCTAAAAGAGCATTTAAAAAAATTCTTTAATGTGTAAGAAATATGACATAAGAGTAACAATATCAGTTATTAATTTTCTTTTCTTCTTTAGAATATGACACAAATTCTATGCTTTATCTTATATGGACCTTGTGATGGTTAAGATCATATGTCAACTTGGCTAGGCCATTATTCTCAGTGTTTTAGCAGTTGTATAATGTTGTGATCACTTCCATGATGGAATCTGCTGAGTGGAACTGGCGAAGGCGGGGCCTGTGGCAGCTCACCTCCCTCTCAGTTCATCTCTCTCTGCCTTCCACCGGTTACTTTCTGCCTGCTCGCCTTGCCAAGGTTTTTGGCTTGTTCCAGACTCAGCAGCTGCCTCTTGTTGCCTCACCTCCGGTTCTTGGGACTTGAGCTAGCAGCTTACCTGTTGATCTTGGACTTCGTTGAACTTCTCAACCTGCGAGCAAGAGTCCGGTTCCCAGACCTGCTGACCTTGGGTTTGCCAGCCCCTGCAGCTACGTGAATCAGGAGAATCCTTGCGGTCTTGTCTGCTGATCTTGGAATTCATTGACCTTCACAGCCTGTGAGCGGGAACCCGTCTCTGACCTGCCAACCTTGGGTTCACTAGCTTCTGCGGCTCCGTGAACTGGGAGAGGCCTCTACCCTGATCTGTGGACTTGGGACGTTTTAGCCTCTACAATTGCGTGAGCTATTTCCTTGATATAAATCTCTCTCTGTATATATTTATACACTTTACTGGTTTTGCTTCTCTAGAGAACCCAGCCTAAGACAGACCTGGATTTATCTCATCTACTATTTTAATTATCTATGCCTCTAAAACTGTTACAATTCAGTTTTTTATACATATAATCTTAATAATTGGCAATAATTATTAAATGTTTTTGGCATATACTTAATACTTTCTGATTTACATGAATATCTCAATTAATCCTTGAAACAACTGTAATAGTTGGTATTAATACCATTTTATGACCAAGAAAACCTAGAGTTTGAGGAACTTGTCCAAGGACATACAGGTAATAATTGGTGCAATATAGATCCAGAACCAACATTTGAGCCCAAGATAGTTGACAGTAGCATCTGAGCTAGTACGCTGCCCTCCTGTTCAATAAAACAATTTGTTCATTTACTAAAAAAAAGTTTAACATACTTTCAATCTTCTACATATTATTAAAGATTGTGAATAAACTCGATTGGATTTTATTGCACCTATCATATTAAAATACTGAAAAAGAAAAGTAGCATTTCCTCTTCTCATTGAAAATTTTAAAACATTTCTTTGCCACAGTGAGAAAAGACCTTCAGCAAATGTTTGTCATCTTTATATTTCACTTTCAAGATTGTGCTTTTTTTTACCCTTGAGGATTCACTAGATGGCTTCGACAGCCACATCAGCATCAAGTCACATCTGCCTCCCAACACAAAGCTCCTGTTACTCTCAAGAAACCAGAAGCAAAGGTTAAATGCATTTAGGAGACTGAACAGGTGCTCACAGGTACGACCAGTTATTTAGTGTAGCTAGATTCAGCCTTACTCAAGCCTGTGAACTAAAAGGTCACCCAACTGAGAACGTCTTCCATCTGTTTTTATTATTTTCCTGTCCAGCATTGTGCTTTGCTGTGTTATACATACAATGAGTCCCTGAAAAAAATAAAATGAAACAAGTCATTGGCAACTTGAGATAAAATGCTTTTGCTGTAAAGTGTTTGCAGCATGACATTGATGGTTATTTTAAAATTTAAATATTATAGACTCCTTGCACTATTTCAGTATGACAGAATTATGAAAGCAGAACTTTAACGAGAGAGCTTCCTTATGGTCTTTCCTATCATTTGGTGTAATATGGATAGAAATACTAAAATATTTAAAATGATCTTTTACCAAGAAATTCAGAGGAATGCTGATGTATTTTGTCTATTGATCCTTTGTTATAACCTGTATATTTATTTATTGATTCGTTATCAATTATTTATTGTACACATACTTAGCAGTTACCAGTTGTTGTCGAGTCAGCTCCCGTACATGTCAGAGAAGAACTGTGTTCCATAGCGTTTTCAATGCAGAGGCGTAACTATGGTATGGCAGGTAGGGCATGTGCTCTGGGCACTGCTTGAGGGGGATGCAAATGAGCAGTTGCTATTGGCCATCCCAGGTTCCATCACCAATTGTGGGAAATCATTCAGCAATTTAAAACTAATTGCCATGGGTGCTGTTTTCTGTAGATAGGACTTTGTTTCAAAGGCTGTTTTTTTGCAAGTAGACTCCCAGGTCTATCTTCTGAGGTGCCGCTGGATGGATTCAACTTCCATCCTCTCAGTTAGCAGCTTGTTAACAGTTTGCACCACCTCAGGACTCTATACAAAACTTTACGGAATATAATGATCCCACAGTGCTCAAAGTAGACTTTGTTCCTCCCTAGAGGGGCAACAGATATTCAGTAGGTAATTATATAATTAATATAATAATGACTTGTGTGTTCAACGAGAAGTATATGGTACTAAGCTCTTACACAACTGAACACTTGTACTTATAAAATTGTGTCAGTGCAATTATATAGATGAGTTTCAATACAGGTTGTGAATCCCTACTAGACAACAGCTGAAGGACGTCATAAATTAATTAGCAAAGTTAGTCTTTGTGCTAAGAAATAAATAAGACTCTGTTCTTAACCCCAAGGAGATTATGTTCTGAGAGTGAAGTAGCCAGAAAAGTAAACAGAGACTGGTAGTATACTTTGTTAAGTCTTAAGGTGGGTAAGCAGAGCAGCCTTGGAGGCATAAAGAAGGTGCCCTCACACACACTCAGGGGCCTGGGCAGGTACATTAACTTTGAAAGTAAGACCCAAGGAAAGTTGAGGTTCCCAACTATATACTTATAAATCTCAGGGCTTGGAAGAATTTACTCACAGAATAACAGTATGTTGTTACTAACAATAATATGTTGTTGTTAGCTGCTGTCAAGTAGGCCTCTGACTCTTGGCAATCCCCTGTACAGCAGAACAAAATGCTGTGCAGTCATCCCCATAATAGGTTACAGATTGAACTATTGTGATCCTTAGGGTTTTTATTAGCTGATTTTTGGAAGAAGATCACCAGGCCTTTCTTCTTAGTCTGTCTAGTATGGAAGCTCCACTGAAACCTGTTCATCATCATAGCAAAACACAAAGCATCACTGACAGATAGGTAGAGGCTGTTACCTAAGGTGAATTGGCCAGAACTGAAGCTGGGTCTCCTGCGTGAAAGGCAAGAATTCTACCACTGAACTGCTAATGTCCTCCAACAACAAGATTGATTCACGTAATTTAACAACCTCTGTATATCAAAAACTACAATAAACAAATTTAAAGGAGGAAAAAAAAACCCTTAAAAAAACACTTGTAACTTTTTTTTGTAAAGAGTTAACAGTCATATAAAAAGCTCTTTATTAAGCAATACAAAGAAGAAGAAAAAAAAACAAAGGACATGAAATGGCATTTCACATGAGAAATACAAATGATCATCTAAGGTATGTGTAAATGTAAAGCTTACTAGTAATAAAAAAGATGTGAACAAAAGCAAGATAGCTATGCAGATAAATTATTAATAAATTATTGGTGATGGTGCAGACAACAGGCGCTTCTTTTTGGCCCTGCTGGTAGGAGTGAAAATAAGTGGGACTTATTTGGAGCATTTTTTCAAAGTACACTAAAAAAAAAAAATCCATTGACTTAGAAATTCTAATGTTAAAAATTTATCGTGATGGAAGTAGTTGGACAAGTGTACAAGATTCAGGTAAATTTATCATAACATTGTTTATATGAAAAAATGCTTAAAAACACATAAATGTTAAGTTATATTGGATTCATAAGTAAAATCTGATGTGTTGTTGTTGTTAGGTGCCGTTGAATCAGTTCCAACTCATAGCAACTCTATGTACAATAGAATGAAACACTGCCTGATCCTGGGCCATCCTTACAGTCTTGGTTGTCTGATCCTATCGTTGCAGCCACTGTGTCAATCTATCTCATTGAGGGTTTTCCTCTCTTTCACTGACCTTCTACCTTACCAAGCACGATGTCCTTCTCCAGGAACTGGTCCCTCCTGATAGCTTGTCCAAAGTACCTGAGATGAAGTCGCCACCCTCGCTTCTAAATTTGATACGTACATGGAATATTCTGAAACCATTAAAAGTATTAGGTAAATATATGCCGATTGCCATGAAGAGACGTTTAGGACATATAAGTGGAATAAACCTATCATAAAACTTGGAATAATATTCCATCTTTTAAAACATTATATGCACCTATGCATAAAATGTCATGAATATCATATATTTATGGAATATCACACATTCCAAAAGGTAAGCAAGCAGTGTAGTAGAATTATAGGTGACTCTTTTTAACTTCTCTTTAGTTTCTATTTTTCTTTTAACAATAAATATATATTGCTTGTAAAATAATGAAATATATACAAGTATTTCACCTAAAACACAATAAAATTAAAAAAAAAATACACAAGTAAAACTCTTTAAAAATCTGAAAATTCCAAAACAACTCCCCAACCTTCAATCTGAGCTGGTAAGTCCAAAGGAAAATTGAATGCTCAAGAAATCAGAATTAATAGCTTTTTTGAAAATTTGGAAGAAAATGAATGTCAGGAATAATTGCACATCTACCTAACATATTTGTTTCATTTATTAAATTCCAAAGGAGATTTAATTTTTGTTGCTGATTTTGTTTTTGTTGTTGATTTGTGACCTAGGAGACCCCAGGTGTTACAGAGTAAAACTGCTGCATAGAGTTTTATTGGCTATAATCCTTACAGAAGCAGATTGCCATGCCTGTTTTTCCCACAGTGCCACTGGGTGGGTTTGAACCTCTAACCTTTTGGTTACCAGCCAAGCGTAAAGCATTTTTGCCACCCAGGGACCTTAGGAAATTTATTTTTTAAAACACTACTCCTTGTAGCATACTATATTAAGATAAAGAGGAGTTATTAAAGAAAGTGAAGTATGGTCATTAAAAAGAAGAACAAGCAAACAACAATACATACAAACACAAAGGAAAGACCTGTATACTCAAAGTCAGCTATATTTTTGGATAAATAAATAAATATGCTTGTGTGTGTACAAAAATACACACACATACAGAGATTGAAAGAAAGAGACTTAGGATATTGATGAAACCTATAGAAACTAATGTAGATAGTATTTGATAAGGGTCAATTTGTGTTTAATAGTAAGTATTAGCAGAGTTTTAAATTGGAAGAAAAGTTTTGTGAGGAGAGGAAAAGGTATTTTAAGTAAAGGAGATATTTTATATTACAATTTATAATAAACCTAAGACATAAGCTTCCCCTATCAACATACTCATCACCTTTGCTTGCTTAATTGCCTGACATTCCCTATTAGGGTCAAAGTTCTGTCTTGTTAAAGTATTTCTTATTTTTGTATTCTCAATGTCTTATACTATCCCCATTACAAGATTAAATGTTGACTTTATACTGTGAGATAGAGTATTTATTCCTATTATTTTACAAACGTAGAATCTGGAGCTTAAGAATGATTCTGGTGCCAAGACTTAAAAACGGAGTACTTCCATTTCAAAACCCAAGTATTTTTTGGTTATCTCTTACCATTTTGGCAAGTAATTATTATGAAATAATCTAAGACCTTGAACTACAGCTATAGAAAGAAAGGTGATCTAAGATGGAATTAAGATAGTGAAGGACTTTGAGGCTTATGTCATGAATTTTAATCTGAATCAGGAACACTGCATTCCTCTGGGAATAGATCTTCTATTTCTTAAGCAAGATGCTTTTAGCCATTAAATTGGAAGCAACTTGAGACTGAAGATCAACAGAGAGCCAGCTGAATCTATTGAGCTATAAGGTTTATACCTAATCTAATGGAGAAACAGTTTCATCTATTTCTAGAAAATACTCAGAGAGGAGATTTTACAGGATCCCTGGTATCCCACTTATTATCTTAATAGTCTTATAATGAGAACTTATTTATTTACTTACTTTACTCTCATATACAACTATAAGTTTGCTGAGGAAAATAAGATCTAGCATTTATTGTTTACTCTATGCAAGGCATTGCTAAATTCTTTAAATAATTTGTCCAAGATTATTTAACTGGTACATGACGAATGGAGATTTGAACCTAGGATCATCCGATTCCAAAATACACTGACACAAGGGCACTTCTTTATGCTCATGCATCTGTGGCACTGGAACATAGCTGCTAAACACATTTCTTATAATAGTTTATTTTTTAAGAAGCCCTGGTGGTGCAGTGGTTTATTAAAAAAAAATACTGTCTTTTGTTTAAATGAAATTATCTAGCTCTTTTAAAATTGTATTTATATGAGATTTATTAAAATAATTCAGCACACTTACATCCAGATAGTTCCTGGGATGTCTTGTCATCTCTAACCTAGTTACTGTCAATCTTGTCAGTGTCTGTAGGTGGCTAGTGTCTTAGTCATCTAGTGCCACTCCAACAGAAATACCACAAGTGGATGCCTTCAACAAAGAGAAATTCATTCTCTTACAGTCCAGTAGGCTACAAGTCCAAACTCAGGGTGTCAGCTCCAGGAGAAGGCTTTCTCTCTCTATCGGTTCTGGAGGAAGGTCCTTGTGATGCATCAGTCTTCTCTTGGTCTGGGAGCATCGCAGCACAGGAACTTCACATCCAAAGGATGTGCTCTGCTCTTGGCGCTGCTTTATTGGTGGTGTGAGGTTCCCGTGTGTCTCTGCTTGCTTCTCTCTTCTATACCTCAAAAGAGATTGGCTTAAGACACTATCCAGTCTTGAATACCTCATCAGTATAACTGCTGCTAATCCATCTTATTACATCATAGTGATTGAATTTACAACACATAAGGAAATCACATCAGATTACAAAATGGTACACAATTATACAATACTGGGAATCATGACCCAGCCAAGTTGACAGATATTTTTTGGGGACACAATTCAATCCATGACAGCTAGCAAAATGTGTGTATGTGTATACGTACACACACATACATACTCTTAATGTTAAAAACTCAGAAAAAGTTGTTTGATTTCTTTTCTAGAGTAATAAAAACTTTGTGTTAAAGAAAAAAATGAAAGGGGGAAATGCTAAAGAAAATAAACTTTTAAAATACATAAACCCAAAAGCAAACCCATTGCCATCTAGTAGATTCCTACTCATAGCAACCCTATAGGACAAAGGAGATCTGCTCCATAGGGTTTCCAAGGAGCAGCTGGTGGATTTGAACTGCTGACCTTTTGGTTAGCAGCCAAACTCTTAAGCAAAATATATAGTATGTTTATTTTCATAATTTACTTAAAAGTTTAAATAAATACATGCATTCATAGCACTACCAACATACTACAGGCTCTGAAAGTAGCCTTCAGTGAAATCTAAATGCATCATACATGTAGGTTCCCACAAATAATGGTCTATATGACTGAATATCTGTGTCTTTAAACTGGTTGAGTATGACTATTAAAGAAATTTAATAGTGGTTATAATTTTGTACTGTGTAAGATGCTTCTCTACAATATATATTGAAGATATATTGTAAGCCATGTATTAACAGAAATCACATTTATTTTCATTTCCTGTCTGCATGTGAAGGTAAGGCACTATGAATTTATCACAATTCAGTGAAGGCAGGATTTTTCAAAAGCATGATTTAAAGTTACATAATGGTATACAAGTACTTTGCCAATTTAAACAAAAAACCTTGATTGTTTATGTCATGGCTCTTTACACATTCTGATTTAGAATATGCTTACCTTACTACATCCTACATCTTATTTTTAAAACTTATTTCAGAAAAAAAGAGTCAGATTCTTCCCCCAAATTGTCAAATGTTAAACAGAAAGTGAAGGAAGAAGTTCAAGTTGCACTGAAGGTGTTGGTGAAAAACAAGTCTCCAGGAATTGACAGAATACCAATTGAGGTGTTTCAACTAACAGATGTAGCACTGGGTGCTTACTTGTCTATGCCAAGAAATTTGACAGAGAGCTACCTGGCCAACCAACTGGAAGAGATCCATATTTGTGCCCATTCTAAAGAAAGATGATCCAACAGAATGTGAAAATTATTGAACAATATCATTAACATAGATCAAAGACTACAGCCTTAAGTATGGATTGCACCTCAACATAAAGAAAACAAAAATCCTCACAACTGGACCAATAAGAAACATCATGATAAATGAAGAAAAGATTGAAGTTGTCAAGGATTTCATTTTACTTGAATCCACAATCAATGCCCATGGAAGTAGCAGTCAAGAAATCAAAGGACGTATTCCATTGGGCAAATCTCCTGCAAAAGACCTCTTTAAAGTGTTAAAAAGCAAAGATGTCACTTTGAGGACCTAGGTGCACCTGACCCAAGCCATGGTATTTTCAATTATCTCATATACATGTGAAAGCTGGACAATGAATAAGGAAGACCAAAGAAGAACCGATGCCTTTGAATTATGGTGTTGAGGAAGAATATTGAATATACCACGGACTTCCAGAAGAATGAAGAAACCTGTCTTGGAAGAAGGACAGCCAGAATGCTCCTTAGAAGCAAGGATGGTGAGACTTGTCTCATGTACTTTGGATATGTTATCAAGAGGGACCAGTCCCTAGAGAAGGAGAACATCATGCTTGGTAAAGTAGAGGGTCAGCGAAAAAGAGAAAGACCCTTGATGAGATGGATTCACACTGTGGCTGCAACAATGGGCTCAAGCATGACAACGATTGTGAGGATGATGCAGTACTGTGCAGTGTTTTGTTCTGTTGTACTTAGGGTTGTTATGAGTCAGAACCAGCTTGACGGTACCTAACAACATCATAAATATCACATACAAGTAAAATTTTACTGATGATAATTAAAAAAAGATTACAGCAGTACATTGACAGGGAACTCTCACAAAGTCAAGCTGGATTCAGAGGAAGACATGAACAAGGGATAGCATTGCTGACGTCAGACGCATCTTGGCTGAAAGCAGAGACTATCAGAAAGACTTTTATTGACTATGCAAAGGTATTCGACTATGTGGGTCGTAACAAGTTATGGATTAACATTGTGAAGAACGGGAATTCCAGAACACTTAATTGTGTTTATGAGGAACCTGCAGATAGACCAAGAGGCAGTTGTTCGAACAGAACAAGGGGATACTGAGTGCTTAAAAATCAGGAAAGGTGTGTGTCAGGGTTGTATCCTTTCACCATACTCATTCAATCTGTATGCTGAGTAAATAATCCAAAAAGCTGGAGTATATGAAGAAGAATGCAGCATCAGGATTGGAAGAAGACTCCTTAACAACCTGCGATATACAGATGACACAACCTTGCTTGCAGAAAGCAAAGAGGAATTGAAGTAGTTACTGATGAAGATCAAAGAATACAGCCGTCAGTATGGATTACACATCAACATAAAGAAAAAAAAATATTCTCAGAACTGAACCAATAAACAACATCATGATAAACTGAGGAAAGATTGAAGTTGTCAGGAATTTAATTTTACTTGGATCCACAATCAACGTCCATGGAAGCAGCAGTCAAGAAATCAAACGATGTATTGCATTGGGCAAATCTGCTGCAAAAGACCTCTTTAAAATGTTGAAAAGCAAAGATGTTACTTTAAAGACTAAGGTGCACCTGACTCAAGCCATGATATTTTCCATGACCTCATATGCATGCAAAAGCTGGACAATGAATAAGGAAGACTGAAGAAGAATTGATGCCTTTGAATTATGGTGTTGGCGAAGAATATTGAATATACATACCATGGGATGGCAGAAGAATGAACAAGTCTGTCTTGGAAGAAGTACAGCCATAATGCTCCTTGGAAGCGAGGATAGCGAGACTGCGTCTCACGTACTTTGGACATGTTATCAGGAGGAGGTGTCTCTGGAGAAGGACATCATGCTTAGTAAGGTAGGGGTTCAGCAAAAAAGAGGAAGACTCTCACCTAGATTGGTTGACACAATGGGTGCAACAATGGGCTCAAACATAGCAATGACTGTGAGGATGGCGCAGGACCAGGCAGTGTTTTGTTCTGTTGTACATGAGGGTCTCTATGTGTTGGAACCGACTCGACGGGACCTAACAACAACATATAGAAGACAAACTGTCCCAAAATGCTCTTATGTATTCCTGTGTTATATTCTCAAATAAGCATTAGGTACTAACATCTTTCATGGTCTATTCTGTTATGTAAACACATTTTCTTATCCTGAATATCATAGTTTATGATACCTGTTAGCTATGATATTAATGAAATTACATATTAGATTTCCTATGTATAATTTATATCCTAGATGTGGTTGTAGAGAATTGACATATTTTCAGATATCTGCTGAGTATTAGAAATGAATCCACAAATTTGGCTGGAAATGAGAAAGTCCCCTTAAGTATGTTAATGTGTAAGAAATCCAGTATAGAATATGCTAGATGGCTTAGAACATTAGATTAAGTAGAAATTTTTCAAAAAATGAAACATCATCTGCAACAAATTGAGTATTCTTTAATGATAGAAATAAACATGAGAAATGCAATAACATTTACAACCTTTACTCCAGTGTTAACCTGAAGGAGTGAACTCTTTCCTACTGGTCATACCTGGCTTAAAAGTAGTAAGCTATTTTGGTATATTGGTGTTGCATGACTGTAAAAACATGCTCTTCACAGGGTAATGCCTTGACATTGATGAGGGCTGGGGTATTAGATAAGGAGTCCTGGTAGGCGCTATGTTAAAGCACTCAGTTGCTAACCAAAAGGTTGGTTGTTCAAACCATCAGCCACTCCATGGGAGAAAAGACCTGACGATCTGTTCCCATAAAGATTTCAGGCTAGGAAACCCTATGGGACAGTACACAATAGCAACAGAGCATTGTGTAGTGTAAAGAATATAGTGGTAAACAAGGTAAGTGAACAACTGATAGAAGGGATAATTCACAGTGGAAGATGTCATAGTCTATTGTCATCATGTAAAAGGTACAGTCTGATGATATAAAGATGGCTGTATTACACCTAGAAACATGAGCTAACGTAGGCTTTAGTAAGTGATTTTTACAGTCAAAGTGGTGTCAGATAAATCATGTTTAAATATCCCCAACTGCATTCATAGATAAACCAGCATAGTTGACTCTGAGTGTACGGCATTTCTCCAAATAAAAAACAATTTTGCAAGATTATAGCACTACCCTTCCTTCACATCCTCACTCTTCACTTCTTTCTCTGCGTACTTAGAGAGAGAATGCAAAGATGACTGGAAGAATTCCAAGAGCGTGGTGGCAGTTTTGGGGAGATCAAAAATGTTTTAGCTCAGAAAAGGCTAAAGAATCTGGCTATAATAACTTTGGGAAATAACATTGTTGGGGAAACTATAAATGACTTAGAAATTTTCAAGTGTATTATGGAAAATATTTTGAAGTTATGCTAAATATTCATTTACTGTATATAATTTATGAACATGAAGTATTCATTTTCAATTTTATATTTGAAAGGCTCTCTAACTTAAAAAGATGTCTGTATGTTCATCTATTACCTGGTTGCTAAAATACATCCAGCTGTGTCTTTCGAAACCAAATGTAAAGAGAGTCTACAGAGAGGCGTGGTCAACATGGCGGACTAGTTAGACGCTTGCTATATCCCTCTTACAACAAAGACCTGGAAAAACAAGTGATTTGATTCTAAGTGAATATCGGGCAGCCCTGAACAAGGCAAGGTTAAGAAATCCATCTGAGTCATACAGGAGAGGAAGACCATTTGGAAGAGGTGAGGAGCACTAGAGCCACAGCTGGGAAACTGCAAAGACACCGCCACGCCAGTCCGCGATAAAGCAGGCAAACAGCTGTGCTTTGCGCGTGCTTGAGGAGCAGTTTCCACATCGAGAGAGACCTGGCAGCAGAGAGTCTGTGTGGACACTCTGACCCAGTGAAGAGCAGCTGCCAAGAGACTAGGATAAGTACATGCGCGCACCCTTTCACAGTGATTTAAAAAAAAAAAAAAGCCCATTTGGGAAAAACCTCTCTCCCTTTTACCTCCTACCTCTGTGCTCTGCACCGGATTTAGGAAAATCCTCTCTCCCTTTGACCTCCTACCTCTGCACTCTGCACCAGATTTGGGAAAAACCTCTCTTCCTTTTACCTCCTCCCTCCCCGCTCTGCACTGGGAGCCCACTGGGCTGGAAGTAGATCCCAAAAGGTGCCCCGATCCATTCTTCTGGCCTTGAAGAGGGAACAAATAAGCTGCTGGATCCCCTAGGCCAGGAACACAGGGTCGGCACAGCTCCTTTGCTGGTTATAGAAATCAGGGGTCTGCAGACTCTGAGTGCATTACACCCCTGTATAGACTTGTGGGGACCCATCTCAACAGCGTTAGCCCTCACTACCACAGTGCAACAGGGCAAACATCTGAAGTTTAACTTCAACTGCTTCAGCTGTGAACGGGCAGATTTGTGATCCTCAAAACAGCCCTGCCCCTCAAATAGGCACTTTTATCAATCTGCAACAGGGTCTTGAGGACTGGTAGTAGCTCCTAAAGTGCCTAGTCACCCGCTACAGGAGTTCAAGAAAAAGTGGTGCTCTCGAGTCTTTGCAGCCAACAGAGTGGGGTGCTCTTAGCTCGGCTGCAAAACTCACATACCTATTGACCCTAGAGAATAGGGACACGCTTTTCTTTCAGAATCTCAGGGACAGCCGTCAGCCCCCTGCCTGGCTCCCCTACCACAGCCAGAGACCAGTGCCTGCGCCAATCATCCATGCCTCTCTAGGACTGGGGGTGAGAGCCTGCATCACACACTTGGTGACTGACTGCTTGCACACCTGAGCTGATCCCACATAGGAAATTTTAACGGACTCTGGTGCACACAAGTTACAGAACTAACCACCTGGTGACAGGACATTAGAGATCAAAAGGTGTCAAAAATCAAAGTAGTGCACACGAGCAGCCTATTTGGGCATATCAAAACAAAACAAAATAAGAAGCTAGGTTTCACTAAGCAAACACAAAATAAAATTATAATAAATTATTGATGGCTCGGAGACAACAGTCACTATCAAGTCACATAAAGAGGCAGTCCATGATGGCTTCAGCAAGCTCCCAAAATAAAGAATCAATAAATTCTCTAGTGGAAGAGAACTTCTTTGAATTACCAGAGACAGAATACAAAAGA
>NW_004444132.1:2844632-2855439 GCF_000243295.1 Trichechus manatus latirostris
GAAGGGAAGGACAGCACACACTACAGGGGAAGCCAGCACAATGGGACTAAACCAAAGCTAAGAAGTTTCCTCAATATGATCAAATACTTTGAGAGACAGAGTAGCAGGGATGTGGGGTCTGGGGGCCATGCTTTCAGGGGACATCTATGTCAATTGGCATAACCTACCTTATTTAGAAAATGCTCTGCATCCTCCTTTGGTGAGTGGCATCTGGGGTCTTAAAAGCATGCAAGCGGCCATCTAAGATGCGTCAATTGGTCCCAACCACTTGGAGTAAAGGAGAACGAAGAACACAAAAGACACAAGGAAAGTATTGACCCAAGAGACAGAATGGGCCACATAAACCAGAGACTTCATCCGCCTGAGACCAGAAGAACTAGATGGTGCCCAGCTACAACCAATGAATGTTCTGACAGGGAACACAACAGAGGGTCCCTGATGGAGCAGCAGAATGATCGATGCAGAACTCAAATTCTAGTAAGAAGACGAGACTTAATGGTCTGATTAAGACCTGAGGTGCCCCGGAAAGCATGGCCCCTGGTCTCTCCATCACCCCAGAACTAAAACAATTTCCCAGGCCAACTCTTCAAACAGGGATTTGACTGGACTGTGGGACATAAAGTGATACTTATGAAGAATGTGCCTCTTAGACAAGTAGATACAAGAGACCAAAGGGGCGGCTTCTGTCCAGAGGTGAGATGGGAAGGCAGAGAGAGTTAGGAGCTGGTTGAATGCTCATGGGGAATCAGGAGTGGAGGGGAGGAGTGTGCTGTCACAGAATGGGGTGAGCGGTTGGGGTCTCATAACAATGTATGTTAAAAAAAATTCTGTATAGGAGACTAACTTGAAATGTAAACCTCATTTATTTACAACAATAAAAAAAAACTGAAAAATAAATAAGTAAATAAATAGGTACCTATGTGCTTTATGTTTTTAGATACTTTGATAAAGGATATGGGTTTTTATCCTTAGATTTCAGATTGTTCTTTGCAAGTATACAGAAATAAAATTGATTTTTTTGTATGTTGATACTGTATCCAGTGAGCTTATTAAACTTGTTTACCAGTTTGGGTAGCTTTTATGTAGATTCTTTAGGATTTTTCTAATTAGGACATTGCTGTCTGCAAATTCTTTCTGATTTTTATTCCATTTATTTGTGTATATTTTTTTATTGCTTGAAATGTTTTCTGTTTTCAATCAGTTAGTATGATGTTCACTAACATTTTTTGTAGATGTCTTTATGGCATTAGGGAAGTTTATCTCAATTTTTAATTTGCTAAAAAAACTTCTACCATTAATGAATTTTTAATTTTGCAAGTATTTTCCTGCACCATTTGTGATAATTTTACGGCTTTTACATTTTACTTTGTTAATGTGGTGAATTACATGTGTTTTGTTTTTGAACATTAAACCTACCTTGCATTCCTTGGATAAACCCATTTGGTAACACTGCATTATTATTATTATTATCATTACTATTACTACTATTATTATTATTTTTTTTGTGTGGATTCTGTTTATTAAAATTTTGTTAAAATTTTTGCCTTAATTTGTTATAGATTCATAATATATAGTATCGTTGGTTGAGCTTTTTATTTCTCCTTGCATTTTAAAGATGGTTTCCTATTGCTTTCTGGCTTCTCTGTCCTTATTAATAATAAGAAGCCAGCCACCATTTATATTTTTTTGTCACCTGTTCATAATGTGTCCTCTTTCCTCTAGTTTCTCTCAAGATTTTCTTTGTTTTTGGATTTCAGTGGTAGGTCTATGATATGCCTAAATGTTGTTATATCCAACTTGTAGTTTGCTGAGTTTTTGGATCTGTAACTTACAACATGTATTTTTTGCCACAATTGGGATACTTTGAGATGCTAAATTTCTTAAAATATTTTTTTCTTCTTGCCCTATTCTATCCTCGGCTCTGATTACACATAGTTTAGTCTGCATAAAGTTGTTCCATAGGTCACAGAGAATCTATTCATTATTCTGCACTAGTTTATCTCTGTTCTTCAGATTACAAGCTTTCTATTGATTTAAGTTCACTTACTCTTTCCTGTGCCAACTCCAATTTTCTGTTAAGCCCATCTAGTGGATATTTTCATTTTACTTATTGCAATTTTATTTCCAGAATATCTGTTTGGTCCATTTAAAAAATATATTTTCATTTCTTTATTATATTTCCAGTTTGTTTATTTCATATGGCAATATTTCCCTGCAAGTCTTTAAATATATTTATAATAACCACAGCATCTGGGTCATCATAGGATTGGTTTTTATTTCTTCTCTTTTTTATTGATTATTATCATATTTTCATGTCTCTTTGAATGTTTAGTAAATTTTTCTTTTATGCTAGTTGGTTTAATAAGTTGCAGAGATTCTGGATGTCAGCATATCTCTTTGCAAAGTGTTCAAAATTTTGAAGCTGTCAGTTAACTTGGCCAGACTCAAACTCTACACTCTTCCGCCTCTGCAATGGGCAGCAATTGAAATATCTACCAAGTTCTTTCCCCTTCTAAGTGCTGAACCCCCGAAGTCTCCCCTCTGTATGTATAGCTCAATCATGACCCAAGGATTTGGGTGTAACTGTATATAAATTTTTGAGCTCCTACAGCTTTCTGTCATCCAATCAACTTGAGGGGCAAAGCATATGGACAGTTTTCTCTTGTCCAGGATTCCCACCCTAACTTTTCACCACTCTGCCAACACTGAACTCAGTCCTCCTGTACTTCCAGCCAGTAATAGCACAATTTTGTTCCGTTTGCAGTTATGTTCAGATTGGGAATGCACTCAAGCAAAAAGCCAGAAATTTACAAATATTTCTTGCTCTAGTTCCTTTTTGCAAAAAATTCACACCTCTCCAATTTGGCTGCCTTCATTTGATTCCAAATTCTTTGAATTGTTGTTTTTGTTGCTATAAATACCCGGCAATCATTGTTAGTATTGTTTTATACAATGAGTGTTTAAATATTTTATCATACAATTTTTTTTTTACTCTACATTTTTTTCTTGCATTCATCTGAGAACATTTTCCTTCTGACTGAGGAAATCCTATGTTTTCTTTAGTGAGTGCCTACTTATGAAAAATTATTTGTTTTTATTTTCCTGAACATGTCTTTATTTAATGAAACTTGTACTAAGTATAGAATTCTAAGCTGGCAGTTCTTTTCAACACTAAAAATATTATTCCACTGTTGTCTGGCTTTAATGGTTTCTCTTTTAATATTCAACTGCTGGTCTAATTTTTGCTCTTTGAGGGCAATATATATTCTTTTCTTACGTCTTATAAGATTTTTCTCTTTGTCTTTGGTTTTAGCATGTTTACTCTCATGTGCCTAGGTATAGATTTCTTTTTATTTATCTAGATTGAGGTTTATAGGGCTTTTTGAATATGGGATTTGATATATCTTGTCTTGCTGGGTCTTTGTTCAGCATTATGTTTTTTTAATAAAACTGCTTTTTCATTACATAATGCAATCTGACAGTAGTTTACTAGTGGTGATGTAAGCTTACAATGAGAAAACAAATATGCACAATTCTATTCCTTGCAGAATAGTTAAGAATATGAAATAGAGGGTGTTCTGCCAAGACTCTGAGATCATTCTTCTTTGTTGAAGACCCAATTTCTTTCCTGTAGCTTTTACCAGAGCTGTGAGATAAGGATGCAAGGGATGCAGAATCTGTCTCTTGTCTCATGCTGATAAGACTAAATGGTCCTAGTTAATTTATTACAGCAACCACACATCAGAATCAAGAAGAATAAAAATCCTCTATTGGGATATAACATATCCTATTTAATAAAATGCATAAAAATCAATATCCTAGGCATTAGTAAGCTGAAATGGACTCATACTAGACATTTTGAATCAGAGAATCAAATGGTCTTCTATGCTGGAAATGACAAACTGTAGAAGAATGGTGTCACATTCATTGCCAAAAAGAACATTTCAAGATCTTTCCTGAAGTACAACACTGTCAGTGACAGGATAATAACCATATGCCTGCAAGGAAGACCAGTAATTATGACTATTATTCAAATTTATGTACCAACAACTAAATTGAATAAATTGAAGATTTTTACCAACTTCTACAGTCTAAAATTTATCAAACATGCAATCAAGATGCATTGATAATTATTGGTGACTGGAATGCAAAAGTTGGAAACACAGAAGGATCAGCAGTTAGAAAATATAGTGTTGGTAGTAGAAACTACGCCAGATAATTGCATGATAAAGTTTTGCAAGACCAACAACTTATTCATTGGAAATATTTTTTTTCAACAACATGAACAGTGACTATACACGTGGACTTTGCCAGATGGAATACACAGGAATCAAATTGACTACATCTGTGGAAAGAGATGATGGAGAAGCTCAATATCATCAGTCAGAAAAAAGCCAGGGACCGATTGTGGAACAGATCATCAATTGCTCATATGCAAGTTCAAGTCACAAGACTCAAAGTATATCCCACATGAATTTAGCCACCATCTCAAGAATAGATTTGGTGCATTGAACACTAATGACCGAAGACCAGACAAGTTGTGGGAGGACATCAAGGATATCATATATGAAGAAAGCAAAAGATCATTAAAAGGACAGGAAAGAAAAAAAAAGACCAAAATGGATGTCAGAAGAGACTCTGAAACTTTCTGTTAAATGTAGATCAACTAAAGCAAACGGAAGAAATGATGAAGTAGAAGATTTCAAAGGGTGAAATGAAAAGATAAAGTAAAATATTATAATGAAATGTGCAAAGACCTAGAGTTAGAAAACCAAATGCGAAGAACATGCTTGGCATTTCTCAAGCTGAAAGAACTGAAGAAAAAATTCAAGCCTCGAGTTGAAATACTGAAGAATCCTAAAGGCAAAATTTTGAATGCCATATGAAGCATTCAAAAAAAAAAAAAAAAAAAAGAATACACAAAATCACTATACCAAGAAGAATTGGTTGACGTTCAACCATTTCAGGAGGTAGCATATGATCAAGAATGGTGGTACTGACGTGAGAAGTCCAAACTGCACTGAAGGCATTGACAAAAAACCAGCTCCAGGAATTAAGGGAATACCAATTCAGATGTTTCAACAAAGAGATGCAGTGCTGGAGGTGCTCACTGTCTATGCCAAGAAATTTGAAACTGACTCTAAGAGATCCATATATCTGATCATTCAAAAAAAAGGTGATCCAACAGAATGTGGAAATTATCAAACAATATCATTAATATCACATGCAAGTAAAATTTTGCTGAAGATAATTCAAAAGTGGTTGCAGCAGTGCATTGACAGGGAATGGTCAGAATTTCAAGTAGGATTCAGAAGCGGATGTGAAATGAGGGGTGTCATTGCTGATGTCATATGGCTCTTGGCTAAAAGCAGAGAATACCAAGAAAGACGTTTACCTGTGTTTTACTGACTATGCAAAGATGTTCAACTGCATGGATTATGATAAATTATGGATAACACTGTGAAGAATGAGAATTCCAGAATAGCTAACTGTGCTCATGCAGAACCCGTACATAGACCAAGAGGCAGTCATTTGAACAGAACAAGGGAATATTGCATAGTTTAAAATCGGGAAAAGTAAGCGTCAGGGTTGTATCCTTTTACCATACCTATTCAATCTGTATGCTAAGCAAATAATGTGAGAAGCTGGACTATATGAAGCAGAATGGGGCATCAGGATTGGAGGAAGACTCATTAACAACCTGCGATGTGCAGATGACTCAACTTTACTTGCTGAAAGTGAAAAGGACATTAAGCACTTACTGATGAAGATCAACGACTACAGCCTTCAGTATGGATTACACCTCAGCATAAAGGAAACAAAAATTCTCACAACTGGACCAATAAGCAGAATTATGATAAATGGAGAAAAGATTGAAGTTGTCAAGGATTTCATTTCCTTGGATCCACAATCAACATGCATGGAAGCAGCAGTCAAGAAATCAAATGATGTATTGCATGGAGCAAATCTGCTGCAAAAGATCTCTTTAAAGTGTCAAAAGGCAAAGATGTCACTTTGAGTACTAAGGTGCACCTGATCCAAGCCATGTATCTTAGTCATCTAGTGCTGCTCTAACAGGAATACCACAAGTGGATGGCTTTACCAAAGAGAAGTTTATTCTCTCACAATCCAGTAGGCTACAAGTCCAAATTCAGGGCATCAGCTCCAGGAGAAGGATTTCTGTCTCTGTTGGCTCTGGAGGAAGGTCCCTGTGATGCATCAGTCTTCCCTTGGTCTGGGAACATCTCAACTCAGGAACCTCAGGTTCAAAGGACACGCTCTGCTCCCAACACTGCTTTCTCGGTGGTATGAGGTTCCCATGTGTCTCTGCTCGCTGCTCTCTTTTATATCTCAAAAGAGATTGGCTTAAGACACTATCCAATATTGTATACCTCGTAAGTTAACTGCTGCTAATCCATCTTATTACATCATAGTGATAGAATTTACAACACATAAGGAAATCACATCAGATTTCAAAATGGTACACAGTCATACAATACTGAGAATCATGACCCAGCCAAGTTGACAGATATCTTTGGGGGACACAGTACAGTCCATGACACCATGGTATTTTCAATCGCCTCATAGCATGCAAAAACTGGACAATGGATAAGGAAGACCGAAGAAGAATTGACACCTTTGAATTATGGTGTTGGTGAAGAATATTGAATATACCATGAACTGCCAAAAGAACCGGCAAGTTTGTCTTTGAAGAAGTACAGCCAGAATGCTGTTTAGAAGCAAGAATGGAGAGACTTCTTGTCACATACTTTGGACATGTTATCAGCAGGGACCAGTCCCTGGAGAAGGACATCATGCTTGGTGATATAGAGGGTGAGGGAAAGAAAGGAGGACCCTCAATGAGATGGATTAACACAGTGGTTGCAGGGATAGGCTCAAGTACAGCAACGATTGTGATTATGTCACAGGACTGGGCAGTGTTTTGTTCTGTTGTACATAGGGTTGTTATGAGTCAGAACCAACTTGATACAGCCTAACAACAACAACAATTTAATAAAAATTAGATTAATATTTCCCCTGTGAGTCAGAACAGATTATGAAGTGGGGGGGCATTGAACAATCTCCATGGCTTTTCAGTACATCTTGTAAATAGCCAATATTTATATTAATAAATATCTACGTGTTCAAAATTTTACAAATGAAATAAAATTGGGAGATATTTATGACATATGAATGACAAAGGGACAATTTGGTAGCTATTCTTATACATATCAATAAAAAAGATGAATAAAAGATAGATAAGCCAAAGACATGTATACAGATTTACAAAGTAGTTAATACAAATAGCGTTGCTAAACTTTACTAATAGTTTAAAATGTGAATTAAAAGAATGTAACATCAATTCTTATGTAACCCTGAAAAACAATAGATTGATTTGTTTTTCAAATATTGCAGAGTTCATGGAACACAGATACTATGAATAATAGGTGGGATTATAAAAGCTTTTAATCGTTTTAAGGATATAGACAAAATTTTGTAATATGCATGAAAATTTTAAGTGGATATATAACCCAGCAATTTTATTTCTAGAATTTTTCCCCACAAATATTGATACAGTTGCACAGATTACACACACACACAAATGTGTATGTGTGTGTATATACATATATGTATATATATATGCCAATTACAAAATTTTAATTAAAAGTTGTCAGCAATCTAAATAGCCATTGCTATGTACTGATTAAATAAAAATGCTATATTCAAATGATAGAATATTAAAAATCTTTTAAAAAGACTTTCAGGCAACATGGCCCTATAGTCAGAAGCACCACGTCATCCCTCCACAGCAAAGATCTGAAAAACTAAGTCGAACAGAGTCACACATCAGTCCTAAGCATCAAATGAAGAGATAAAGAACTCAGCCAAGCACCGAATAGAATAAGAAACTGACCAAGAACAGAGAGCAAGGAGAGATACATGCAGAGGTCCCCTATCCGCTACCGCAGCAGAGATCCGCCATGTTGGACTCCTATCAGAGTTCGGCGAACAGGAAGTATGAGAAAGCAGCTTCACAGAGCTTCCAGCAGGAGGCAGAACAACCAGTAACCAGTGATATACACTTTCCCACCCCCACCCTTCTTCACCCCCCACTTGGACACGACTGCTTTCCGCAGCCACAGTCTCTTGGCCAGGAAGCACCAGCTTCACCTTGGTGACACTTGAATTCCACCCACCTGTACTGCCCAGCTCCCTGAGTGCCATTTGTTGGCTGCTGGTGTTGCTTTTTTCCACTTCATTAGATTTCTTCCTTACCTCTCACCACCTCCTCCTCCTTTCTCTCAAATACCTGGCTCTGTGGCCATCTTTGCTTCTTCCTGGGGGGCTGCGAGGCACCGCTCGACCGTGGAACTGCTTCCCAGCCCATGATACTGTGCTAGTGGGACTGCTGGGGCTTTTGTTTGTTCTGATTTATTCTGTTTTGATTTGTTTGTTTACTTTTTCTTTTCTCGGCTTGGGACCAATTCTGGCCAGGCAGTGCCATGCTGCTTGGGAGATACTCACTTTGTGCAGATGCACAGTGACATCCCTGGGGTCATTTCTTTTTTCTTTGTTTGTTTTCTTTTCTTCTCACTTTTTTTCCATTTTTGTCTTTCTTCATTTCCAGTTTCTCAATTGATTCATATTTTCTTTTACCCTTTATCTTTTCTTTTTCTTCATTTTTGTTTTTCTCCATTTCTCAGTCTCTCATCTCTCCACTCCAATAACAAGCTTCCTTAGCACTCTTTTTTATGAGTGTGTCTGTTTTTGGCTCCTGTTCCTCTCTCCTGTTTCCCATACCCATCTTAGCTCCACAAATCACAATCTCTCCCCCCTTCCTGCCTACCTGCACTGTGCGCTGAACATCACACCCCCAAACAGCACAGACATAGCCTACCGGAACCTGCCCTGCACTGATTCCCAGCCCACCCTGTCGGCCCTCATACGTGCCACAAACAACCCATCCCAGCAACTCCCCTTCAGCTGGACCTTCCCTGCTGTACCATACCTGAGAGACTAACCCTACCCATTGGAGAAGGAGGTGAAAAGCACCGAGCCCACAGATGAGCAAACAACAAAAAATGCACAGCCCACCTGCTGAGACATAACCAAATAAAACAAAAAAGCGGGATGAAACAAACAAATCTACAATCAATAATTGAGGAAAATAACTATTGAATGCCCCGAAGACAGCAGGCAATATCAAAGCATACAAAAACAAGACAGTGTGGTTCCAGTTGGTGTCTAAAATAAAACAACAGATGACTTTCCAGTAGAAGAAAAGGCACTAGTACTATCTGATAGGGAATACAAATCTCTAATATTCAGAATTATCCAAGAGTGGAATCAAAAAACAGAGAAAATGAGGAAAAAATAGATGAATTCATGGAAAAGGCAGACAAATTTATAAAAAATACAGACAAAAAAATGGAAGAATTCAAGAAAACAACACAGGAGCAAAATGGTAAAATAAATTCACAACTAGAAGTAATACAAAAACAACAATTAGAAATCCAAAAGATAAACAACAAGATTTCAGAAATGGACAGTGTCACAGAAGGGCTGAAGAACAGGTTTGAAATGATGGAAGACAGGATCAGCGAAATTGAAGACAAACACTTGGCTACAACTCTGAGAAAAAGTCAGAAAAAAGAATGAAGAAAAATGAAGAAACTCTGATAATTATGTGGGATACAATCAAAAGCAAAAATCTATGAGTGATCGGAGTTCCAGAACAGGGGGAGAAAACAGAAAACACGGAGAGGATAGTTGAAGAATTGATGACAGAAAACTTCCCCAATATCATGAAAGATGAAAAGCTGACCATCCAAGAAGCTCAAGGAACCCCATATAGGATAGATCCCAAAAGAAAATCACCAAGGCATATCATAATCACACTCGCTAAAACCAAAGACAAGCAAAGAATCCTGAGAGCAACTCGAGAAAAACAAAAAGTCACAGACAGAGGAGAATCAATAAGACTAAGCTCAGATTATTCAGCAGAAACCATGCAGGCAAGAAGGCAATGGGATGACATATATAAAACATGAAAAAAAATTGCCAGCCAGGAATAATGTATCCTGCAAAACTCTTGTTCAAATACGATGGTGAAATTAGATCATTTCCAGATAAACAGAAATTAAGGGACTATGTAAAAACCAAACCAAACTTACAAGACTTATTAAAGGGAGACCTTCGATTGGAGAACAAACAACATAAGACCACAGGCTGAATCTAGGACACAGGATTGTACTAGCCAGATACCAACCTAGCAAATGAACTCTTAAGGACTATGCAAAACCAAAAGAATTACAACAGGGAACCAGAGAGGTTAATCTGTAAATGACAACAACATCAGAACAATAAGAGAGGGAATAAACAGTGTAAGTATAGAACCTTCTAATGGAGAGGAAGACAAGGTGATACCAAGTTACACTGGTTCAAACCTAGGAAGATGGGGTAAATTTCAAGGTAACCACAAAGAAAGTTAACAAACCTACTTATCAAAATAAAGAGGAAAAACATAAACTCTTAGTAAAAACAAAACCTACAAAAACAAAAGAAATGAAAAAAAAAATATTCACAGAAAAAGGAATTCAGCATAGGAGAGTAAGAACAAAGAAAATGTCAGCACCACCAAAAAAAAAAAAAAAATCACTACAAAATGACAGCAATAAACTCACACCTATCAGTAATTACACTGAAGGTAAATGGCCTAAATGCACCCATAAAGAGATGAAGAGTGACAGAATGGATAAAAAAACAGGATCCATCAATATGCTGTCTACAAGAGACACACCTTAGA
>NW_004444132.1:2856062-2859309 GCF_000243295.1 Trichechus manatus latirostris
ATTAACAACAGGAAGAGCAAGGAACAAAAAAATCAATTACATAGAAACTGAATAACACCATGCTTACACATCACTGAGTAATAGGAGAAATCAGAGATGGAATAAAAAAATTCCTAGAATCGAACGAGAATGAAAACACATCACACCAAAACCTTTGGGACACAGCAAAGGCAGTCCTCAGGGGACAATTTATAGCAATAGATGCACACATCAAAAAAGAAGAAAGGGACAAAATCAAAACATTAATTACAGAACTCCAAGAAATAGAAAGACAACAGCAAAAAAAGCCCACAGACACCAGAAGAAAGGAAATAATAAAGATCAGAGCAGAAATAAATGAAATAGAGAATAGAAAAACAATGGAAAGAATCAACAGAACCAAAAGCTGGTTCTTTGAAAGGATCGACAAACCCCTGGCCACACTGACAAAAGAAAAACAGGGGAAGAGGCAAATAACCCAAATAAAAAATGAAATGGGGGACATTACAACAGACAAACTGAAAAAAAAAAGATTATAACAGAGTATTATGAATAAGTATACTCCAAAAAATTTGAAAACCTAGAGGAAATGGATAAATTTCTAGAAACATACTACCTACCCACACTACCACAAAGTGACGTTGAAAATCTGAACAGACCCATAACAAGAGAAGAGATTGAAAAGATATTAAAAAAAAACTCCCAACCAAAAAAAAGCCCTGGTCCAGGCTTCACTGGAGAATTCACTGGAGAATTCTTCCAAACAGTCAGTGAAGACCTTATACCAGTACTACTCAAAGTATTTCAGAACATAGAAAAGGAAGGGATACTTCTGAATTCGTTTTACAAAGCCAGCATTACCCTGATACCAAAACCAGGCAAAGATGTCACAAAAGAAAGAAAATTACAGATCAATATCTCTCAAGAATATAAATGCAAAAATTCTGAACAAAATTCTAGCCAATAGAATTCAACATCATATCAAAAAAATAATACACCACGACCGAGTAGGATTCATACCAAGTATGCAAGGATAATTCAACATTAGAAAATCAATCAACATAATCTACTACATAAATAAAAGGAAAGAAAAGAACCACATGATCATCTCAATAGATGCAGGAAAGGCATTCGACAAAGTCCACTACCCATTCCTGATAAAAACTCTCAATAAAATACATATAGAAGGAAAATTTCTCAACATAATCTGGAACATCTATGCAAAACCAATGGCCAATATCATTCTTAATGGAGAGAGGCTGAGAACATTACCCTTGAGAACAGGAACAAGACAAGGATGCCCTTTATCTCCGCTCCTATTTAACATTGTGCTGAAAGTCCTAGCTTGAGCAGTAAGGCAAGAAAAAGAAATAAAGGACATCCAAGTTGGTAATGAAGAAGTTAACCTGTCCCTGTCTGCGGATAATATGATACGATACATAAAAAACCCTAAAGACTTCATGAGAAAACTACTGGAACTAATAGAAAGATTCAGCAGAGTAGCAGGATACAAGATAAATATACAAAGATCAGTTGGATTCCTATACATCAATGAAGAGAAAGATGAAAAGGAAATCAGGAAAGCAATACCATTTATAATAGACCCTAAAAAAGTAAAATAATTAGGAGTAAATCTAAGCAGGTATGTAAAAGACCTATACAAAGAAAACTACAAAACATTACTGCAAGAAACCCAAAGGGATCTACGTAAATGGAAAAACATACCATGCTCATGGATAGGTAGACTCAACTTTGTGAAAATGACAGTTCTACCCAAAGCAATTTACAAATACAATGCAATCCTCATCTAAATACCAACAAAATTCTTTAAAGAGATGGAAAAACTAATCCTTAACTTCATATGGATAGGAATGAAGCCCTGGATAAGTAAAGCTCTACTGAAGAAGAATAAAGTAGGAGGATGCAAACTACCTGACCTCAGAACCTACTGTACAGCTACAGTAGTCAAAACAGCCTGGTACTGGTACAACAACAGACACGCTGACCAATGGAACAGAATTGAGAACCCAGATGTAAATTCATCCACCTACAGTCACCTGATCTTCGACAAGGGCCCAAAGTCCATCAAATGGGGAAAAGGCAGTCTTTTTAACAAATGATGCTGGCAAAACTGGATGTCTATCTGCAAAAAAATGAAACAGGACCTATACCTCACACCATATACAAAAACGAATTTAAAATGGATCAAAGACCTAAATATAAAGCCAAAAACTATAAAGTTCATAGAAGAAAAAATAAGATCAATGCTAGAGGCCCTAATGCATGGCATTAACAAGATACAAAACATAATGAACAACTTACAAACCCCAGAAGATAAGCTAGACTACTGGGATCTTCTAAAAATCAAACACACATGCTCATCAAAAGACTTCACCAAAAACGTACAAAGAGAACATACAGGCTGGGAAAAAAAATTTGGACATTACAAGTCAGACAAAGGTCTAATCTCTAATATCTACAAGAAAATCCAACACCTCTACAACAAAAAGACAAATAATCTAATTAAATAATGGGCAAAGGAAATGAACAGACACTTCACCAAAGAAGACACTCAAGCGGCCAACAGACACATGTGGAAATGCTCACGATCACTAGCCATTAGAGAAATGCAAATTAAAACCACAGTGAGATACGATCTCACCCCGGAATTACTGGCATGAATCAAAAACACCGGAAACAACAAATGTTGGAGAGGCTGCAGGGAGATCAGAGCTCTTATGCACTGCTGGTGGGAATGCAAAATGATACAACCATTTTGGAAAATGATATGGCGCTTCCTTAGAAAGCTAGAAATAGAAATACCATATGATCCAGCAATCTCACTCCTAGAAATATATCCTAGAGAAATAAGAGCTGTAACACGAATAGACATATGTACACCCATATTCATTACAGCACTGTTCACAATAGCAAAAAGATGTAAACAACCTAGATGCCCATCAACAGATGAACGGATAAACCGACTATGGTACATACACACAGTGGAGTACTATGCAACGATAAAGAACAATGGTGAATCTGTGAAGCATCTCATAACATGGATGAAACTGGAGGACATTATGCTGAGTGAAATAAGTCAATCACAAAAGGACAGATACTGTATGAGACCTCTACTGTAAAAACTCATGAAAAACTTTACACACAGAAAGTAACAATCTTTGTTAGTTATGAGGGATGGGAGGGGTGAGGGGGAATAATAAATAGACAATAGGTAAGTGGTAACTTTGGTGAAGGGTAAGACAGTACA
>NW_004444132.1:2860094-2868721 GCF_000243295.1 Trichechus manatus latirostris
ATTATCTATGTGAGATCAAATTGACAACAGCAACTCAAAAGTTTGATGGAAAGCCTAGGGACTAGTGAGTTGAAGATAATGGTGATGGAATAATTTGGAAAAGGATAGCGAGAATAGCAGCACAACTGGAAGAATGTAATCGATGTCACTGAATTGCACATGTAGAAATTTCTGAAATGATGTATCTTTGGCTATGTATATTTTCACCAGAAAAAGAAAAAAAAAGTCCTCCAAGGTCAAGAAGGGAGAGTGTTGACATGTCATGGGATTGTTAACCAATGTCATAAAACAATATGTGTACTGTTCAATGAGAAACTGTTTGTTCTGTAAACCTTCACCTAAAGTATGATCAAATAATATTAAAAGAAAAATCTTAAAGAGATTGAACAAATCTCTATGAAAATCTGAAGATACCTATAATAAATCAAGCCAAAAAAAAATCAAAATGAAGAATGGTTTGTGTAGTTTGGACTTAATGTGTGTATGTGCATACACACAAATATACATATATATATTAAAAAAAAAAAACCCCCGCTGCCGTCAAGTCGATTCCAATTCACAGCCACCCTGTAGGACAGAGTACAACTGCCTCATAGAGTTTCCAAGGAGTGGCTGGTGGATTCGAACTGCTAACCTTTTGGTTAGCAGCAGTAGCTCTTAACTACTGTGTCACCCGGGATTCAAATATATATATACATGTTAGGAACAAATCTTGTAAGATTCAAACTGATTTATTTTAAATGTTACTCTGAATTTTGGAATGGGGAAAAGAGTGAGAACAATAGTTCTCAATTTTTAATATTATATGTGTGTGTGAATACATGTGTGTGTATTTGTAATAACTATTGCTTTTGTTCTGGAAAATAATGAAGGTATGTTTAAAATGACTAAAGGAGAATCTGTGCTTTGATAGAAGAACTTCACAATAAACCATTTCTTTCCAGGATCATTTCTTTGCAAGTAATTATTTTATAGCAGTTTCAATTTCTTTCAGGGTCATTGATTGAAGCAGATTTTTCTATTTCTTGAGTCTACTACGCTAATTTATATTTGTCTAGAAAATAGTTCTTTTCACAGGCAACATCAGTTAATTTGACTGCAGTTATAATTAATAGTTCATAATTTTAAAATCTCTTCTATGTCTATTTTTAAGTACTTTGTCTTAGTCTTAATGTTTATTTCAGTTGACCACTCTTTAATTCAAAATGTGTCATAGGCAGAATTTTAGGATAACTTCCAGTGACCCCCATACATGTATAATCTCCTCACCTTGAATATGACCAGAAACCTGTAATTTTCTTCTCACCAGTAGAATATGGCAAAGGTGAGGGTCTATTACTCCCATGATTATGTTACATTATATGCCAAAGGTGGAAGGATTTTGCAGATGTAATTAAGATTCATAATCAATTAAAGTTTAGCTGTCTTGGATGTGCCGGACCTAATCAGGTGATCTATTTTTTAAAAAAGTCTAGAAGTTAGAGATGCTGTCCTGCTGGTCTGAAAGAAGCAAACCACCTTGAGTTCTACAGTTGTAAGGAAACGAATTCTGTCAACAATCACATGCACTTGGGAAACAACAAGCATCAGATGAGACTGAATTTTGGGCCAACATCTTGATTGCAGCCTTCAGAGATCCTGAGCAGAAGACTCAGTTAAACTGTGCTTGGACTCTGTACCCACAGAAATATGAAATAAATGTATATGGTTTTAAGCCTCTGTTTGTAATAATTTATTACATAGTATAGAAAATTAATACAGGATTTGGTACCCAGAAATGGTGTGGACCTGCTGTAACAAATGCCTAAAAATTTGAGAGCAGTTATGTTTCAAGGCCTGACAGAAGCTAGGGGAATTTTGACAAGAATGTTAGAAAAAATCTAATTTGCTTTGAAATCTGTGTGTCGAGGGTGCTGCCTGTGAGGGATCAGAAGGAACTGAGGAATCTGCTTTTAGAGGAAGAGGATCCTTGTTGTACATTAACAGAAAGCTTAGGGAAATTGTTTTTTGCAGTTATGTGGAAAGCATAACTTGTGAGTAACGAACTTGGATATTTAGCTGAGGAGATTTCCAGTCAAAATGTTGAAGATATAGGCTACTTTCTTCTTAATGCTTATAGTAAAATGTGAGAAGAAAGAGATAAACTGAAGAAGAATTGTTAAACAAAAAGGAACCAGGAGGAAATGATTTTGAAAATTCTCACCATCTCATGATGACAAAATCTAGAAGTCGGGAATGGCTGCCAAAAAGCATGGCATACAGAAAAGGCTGAGCATTTACTATCTTTTGTTAAAACCTCCAAAAAGATCAAAAGATCAGAATAGCCAGTCACAAAAGAGCCTTTTCAAGAGATTAAAGGTTTGCTTGACAGATCTTCTCAGCTAAGCCAGAGGGCCTCTAGAAGATTAAGGTTGATATCCATCAGTCATTTCACTAGGAGGCTAAAATATAGAAGAGATTGTCTCTGATATGTCTGGGGATATGGCATTATTTTTTTTTTTAAATTTTACTGTAGTGAAAATATACACAACAAAACATACACCAATTCAACAGTTTCTACATGTACAATTAAGTGACATTGATTACATTCTTCAAGTTGTGCAACCGTTCTCGCTATCCTTTTTCAAATCATTCCACCGCCATTAACATAAACTCAATGTTTCCTAATCAAAAACTTTCCCTTTTCCCCTCCTCGTCACCTCTGGTATCCGCTAATCTTTGGTGTCTATATATTTGCTTATTTCATATAAATGAGATCATATACTATTTATCCTTTTGTGACTGACTTATTTCACTTGGCATGATGTTTTCAAGGCCTTTCCATGTTGTGGCATGAATCAGGACTTCATTTCTCTTCATGACTGAGTAGTATTCCATTGTGTGTATATGCCACATTATTTTTTATCCATTCATCTGTTGATGAACATTTCAACTGTTTCCACCTTTTAGCAGCGGTGAAAAGTTCTGTAATGAACATTGGCATACGGGTTTCTGTTTGCATTTCTGCCTTCACTTTCTCTGAGTATATACCTAGGACTGGGATTGTTGGATCATATGGTAGTTCTATGTTCAACTTTTTGAAGAACTGCCTTCTGAAGTCTGCTTCCGTAGAGATTTACAGCCTTGGAATGAACCTTGATTGCTATAAGTTGGAATCGACTCGGTAGTGGGTTTGGTTTGCGTTTTAGTGGCTAATGAGGTGCACTGGTGGCACAGTGGTTAAGTGCTCAGCTGCTAAAGGAGAGGTCGGCGATTTGAATCCACCAGCCAATCCACAGGAGAAAGATGTGGCAATCTGCTTCCGTAAAGATCTGCCGCCTCGGAAACCCTATGGGGGCAGCTCTACTCTGTCCTGTTGGGTCGGTAGGAGTTGGAATCAACTCGATGGCAACAGCAATGGGTAATGGCTAATGATGTTGAGCATCTTTTCATGTTGGATATGGCTTATGTCTAATGGAGCAAAAACCAGTGGAATTCAAACAAGACTCACAACGTTCTTGAAAAAAATTGTTTCAGCAGAAACACTGCCATCTTGGACTGAAAGGGAGAAAGATAGTAAAAAATAAAAGGAGGCTGTTGGACCCTCAAGATTCCACTGGCAGAAAGCAGGATGATAAAACTACTCAGCTGCAAACACATGCAGCCTTTCTTGAAAAAGGAAGGCTTAGCACCCAATGGGTGGAACCAAGAGACTAGAGAGTAGATCTGAGAGCCATTAAGAATTATTCCCAGTTCTTGAAACCTAAAAAAAAAAAAAAAAAAAAATCCAGCTAGATTTCAGAGTGTTATGAACCAGTAACTCCTTTTTACTTTTCATTTTCCCCCTTTTAAAACCAGAATATCTAAAATTTTACTCTATGTATGTCCCACCATTAGATATCAGGAGCATTGTGGGAAGATAACTTATTTTTTTAGTTTCAAAGCTCAGCAGATGGAGAGGAATTGTTCCCCAGTAGTTGTCCTTAATAGACTAAACAGAGATGCCTCAACTGCACCTGGACCTGATTTAGATTTTGGACTTCAAGCTGATGAGATAATGAGATTTTGATTTAGATGATGAAATTTTTGGACTTGAGCTGTAATGAGATGAGACTTTTGGGAAATTTGGTGGGGAGGGTGAACGTATTTTGCATTTAGAAGGGGCATGTGTTATTGGGGGGCCAGTGAGTGGACTCTGAAAGCCTAATACAAGATGTGTTTGTTATGATAGTTTGATTTTATAATTGTACTTAAACCCATAGCAGAGAGCTTATATCTCCTTTAATTTCATCTTAGAAATAGCCATGACTACATATATTAATTGAAATGGCCAAATACATTACTATGATTTAAGAAGACCAGAATTCTCAATAATTTAAAACAATACACAGTTTACAATGTATTTTTTAACAGATTGAGTTATCCTTAACAACACATTACTTTTCTCACTGTTGTGTAAAAATTCTCACTATCAGAGAAAAGAAAAAAAAAAAAACAGGGTTGTCAAATCTTGCAAAAATATTTTTCAGTCTTTCCTAAGGAGGTTTAGAGAATAGAGAAACAGGAATTATAAGGTAAGAGATGTTAGTTTCCATATTTTTCTAAATTTTGTGCATATATGAGTTGGAAGCCATTGTGACTTCAGACAGACATATTGTGTGTACTCTGTGGCTTTTTAAAAATCTTTTTACTTGTTCATATTACAGAAAACATACTGCAAAAATGACATCTCTTATTTCAGGGTGCATAGCTATTAATAAATGTGCCATGATGCCGATGTTATTCAAGAAATCTCTGTGAAACAAGGCCCTGTGCTGTCTACAGTATAAATGGTTTGGTAATTCAGGCTGCAGAGCAACTGATGAAAAATGGAATCTATAGTTGCATAAAATAACATGTTGGAATATACTATTAAAGCTAATTTATATATTTTTTTCAGAGTGTTGACAAAATCTGTTTAAGTCTAGGTACCTAATATGTATGTTGACATGCTGCAGATATCATTAAGAAAGTAAATGGTGACTGATCAAATGGAATCAACAAAATGTCAAATTTACAGACTAATGGGCTAAGCAAACAAAACATTCTGACATGGGATTTGTTCTTGTAAACTTTAATGCTCGAATTGATAGATAAGGGAATGATTCTTCATGTAACACCGTAAATGTTCAGTGAATCTTTTCTAAGGGTTAAAATAATCAGTGTGGAAATTTATTTAGATGTAAGATCAATTGATTTACTTTTAAAATATCCAAGTTGAAAGAACACTGATTGGAGAGGAAGCCATTGCAGTAATCATATATGAGCTGGTGTAGCCCTTATGTAATACGCTATTATAGATTAAAATTTAAAATAATATATTTGAACTCAAGATTCAAATGTTCCCTAAGAGGACAGTGCTTTTATAACATGGATTTTAACCCTCCAAAGTAAAATTAAAACAAACAAACTTTTCTCTGTCTTTCAAAGGTTTTTACATGCATGTTGTTGTTGTCGGTTGGTGTCAAGTCAGTTATGACTCGTGGTGACCACATGTGTGCAGAACAGAACTGCTCCATAGGGTTTATAAGGTTGTGAGCTTAAGAAAGCAGATCGCTAGGCATGTCTTGAGAGGTGCCTCTGTGTGGGTTCGAACCACCAAAGCTTCAGCTAGCATTTGAGCACTTAACTTGTTTGCATCATCCAGGGACTCCTTTTACACACACACACACACACACACACACGATGAATCCAAGTTGGTTAAGCAATGAGAAAATGACTGACACTTAAAAATAAAAGCCAGTGTTGCCTCAGAATATTTAAAGTCAGGTGCCTATTGCTTTCTAAGGTCTTTAGAATATGGAAATCTGATTCTGAAACTTACCTCAAAATAAACATTGGGAATCGTTTAGAGTAACGCTCATTTTTTTCTATTATATGAACAAGTGTCTCATCATAAATCTCTTGCCCTTTTCTGAAGTCTGACTTGGAAAAAAATCAGCTGACCAATTCCAAGGCTGGGATACACTGGAAACTAAAACCTAACAGATGGCTTAAGATGTTAGGCTGTGAATACACAGGACAAGGGGAAGGCAATAAAGTAATATAATTTTCTGGGATTTTGCATGAATTTGGGACTTATGTACAAGTTCAGTAAGAATAATTTTATAACATCTGAAAATTATCAATCTTGGTGTAAACTTTTACTATTACTATATTACCAAATCATATGTTCAACTAAAACAGAATTCAGAGATAACCCCTAAAACATATTTTTTGGTCAATACAACAACAAATCTCCCCAACATTTCCTGCGATATACACTGTGCTCAATGCCGTTATTATCCATAGTCCTGTTATTGTATGAAGAACAAAATGATGAACAGACTGGAAACAAATTGGTGCTGGGAAGACCGGATAGGAGATAATCTCCAAACAGGGCAGCCAATTCCCAAATAACTGAAAATTGACTGGAAACAAAGTCTACATCTTGCTGGTTTGTAGCCATGACTCTTAAATGTGACAATTTTACATTACTATGTTTTGTCGTTTTTGTCATATATCAGTATATATGTTTTTTCCTATTTCTCAATTCATAGCCTTCCATCTGTAAACTTAACTTTTTATTTCTCCTCACAATTTTAGCCACACCCATTTCCTTGTTCTCTTTTCTTTAAAATAATAAGTACTTATTAGTGAGTCAAGGAACCCTGGTGTCCCAGTGATTAAAGCACTCTGGCTGCTAACTGACAGGTCCATGGTTTGTATTCATCAGCCACTCCACAGGAGAGAGATGTGACAGTCTGCTTCCGTGAAGATTTCAACCCTGGAAACCCTACAGGGCAGATCTACTCTGTCCTATAGGGTCACTATGAATCGGAATCAACTTGATGACAATGGGTTTTGGGTTTTTTATTAGCGTGTTATGGTATTTTATATACTTGAACACACAGTGATAATATAAAAATTGGTATCTTAAAAATATATTTGAAAAGAGAAAAAAAGAACATACTTTAGATGGATGGCCACTGTAGTAACTAACCCACATGAGAGCTGATTTGAAATAGGCAGTAAGAAGAGGAAGTATACAATTTGGAGAGACATTTTGGGGAAACAGCACCATCTGTGGAATGAAGTGGACAGATATGTGAAATGAGTTTAAGATACCAGATTTAAGAGTAAGGAGACAGGAATTAAGAAGCTACTTTGTGGAAGCAAAGAGAATGAATTTCTTATAGATATGTTGAATTTGAAGTGAAGTTGTAACAATCAACTAGAAATAAAGTGAAGGCAGGTAGAAATGTGTAACTTAACTCCAATTAGAGGAAAGGCCTAGAGACATAACTAAGCTCTTAAGAGATAGATGAGCAAAGGATCAAGACAGTGTTTTGGTGAATATATATAATTAAAGTTTTAAGAGTTCATTAATTTATTCATCAGGATTTTAGATCTGTAGACCCACTATGTACAAACACTTCTAGGCAACAGAAATACAAAGTAGAATATAACAAAACCTTCCTGTCATTCAATGGACTACTTAAAGAGAAACCAAACCAAAAACCAAACCCATTGCCATTGAGTTGATTCTGACTCATAGCGACCCTATAAGATGAGTAGAACTGCCCCATAAGGTTTCCAAGGAGCGGCTGGTGGATTCGAACTGCCAACCTTTTGGTTAGCAACTGTCTTAGTCATCTAGTGCTGCTCCAACAGAAATACCACAAGTGGATGGCTTTAACAAAGAGAAGTTTATTCCCTCACTGTCCAGTAGGCTACAAGTCCAAATTCAAATCATCAGCTCCGGGGGAAGGTTTTCTCTCTCTGTCAGCTCTGGAGGAAGGTCTTTGTGATGTATCAGTCTTCCCTTGGTCTAGGAGCATCTCAGCACAGGAACCTCAGGTCCAAAGGACACGCTCTACTCCCAGCGCTGCTTTCTTGGTGCCATGAGGTTCCCACGTGTCTCTGTTCGATTCTTTCTTTTATATCTCAAAAGAGATTGGATTAAGACACTATCTAATCTTGTAAACCTCCTCATCACAGTTACAAAATTTACAGTACATAAGGAGATCACATATAACCTCATCATAGTGACAGAGTTTACAACACACAAGGAAATCACATCAGATTACACAATCATACAATACTGGGAATCATGACCCAGCCACGTTGACAGATATTTTTGGGGGACACAATTCAATCCATGACAGCAGCCAAGCTCTTAACCACTGTGCCACCAGGGCTCCTGAAGAGAGACAGGTGCACATAAATACAATAAAGTGCGGTAAAGTACGTAAAAACTATAATAGTATCCCAGAGAAGAGCAACTAAGTCTATGTGAATGAATTGGAAAAAAGCCTCACGAAAGAGGTAAAGTTTATGCTAGAGAATGTTGAGCAAAAAATACAGAATGTTTTAGGAATGGAAAAAAGCAGGTATGTGATCGTGCACTGTGTACATGGACTGGTAGGTGGTCCAATGTGAATAAAGCATAGGTTGCAAAGAAGGTAGTGGTAGAACATGCTAAAGAAACTGATCTGGAGTTCCGGCAAGATGGCGCTCTAGGCAGAAACACCACGCCGTCCCTCCACAACAAAGATCCGAAAAACTAAGCCAAACAGAGAATCAACAATCCTGAAACCCTAGAACATCAAATGAAGAGATAAAGAACT